>NW_027364327.1:0-256494 GCF_046119375.1 Phyllobates terribilis
AACACACCATTTTATTTAATTCTTAGTTTACTAAAAAAAAATAGTTACCTGTCCACGTTCCTGCGCTGATCTCCCATGCACAGCTGTCACATCTGGAGAAGGTGACAGCTGTGCATGGCTGCTGTAAGCTCACGCTGCCGGGAACACGTCCGCTCCCGGCAGCGGGAGCCACTGACTGAGGTCACCGGAGTGCATTCAGGCAGCGCAGCTCCGGAGACCTCCTTTACGGCACTGCTGTACCATGGGAATTTCTCACGATACAGTAGGGCCGTAAAGCAGCTAACCGGAGCAGCGCTGCCTGAACTCCGGCGAACCCGCTTATGCAATGACGGGGCTGCTTTACGGCCCCATCATTCTAGCGGCGGCAGCGGTTCAGAGCGGTCACATTCTATGTGGCTGCTCTGAAATGGAGATCTTCGTGGGACACTCGTGGACTACTACGGAGGGGTAAGGATAAGGTTGTGGTTTATTATTTTATATTTTATTACAGGAGATCGATGGCTTCGGGGAATTAGGTGTCTAGGTGAGTATAGGTGTAGTTTTTTATTTTTTACTTTATTTTAGGTGGCGTTCGGCGGGGACAGGTAATGTATGAACTAATTTCTTTTAGGTAACCACTGGCCACCAATGACATGTATCTAACATTTATTGGGGACACAGTAGTGCAATTTAAATAGCAGGATCAGGCTGATGGGAACTACTGCTCCCATCAAGCTGATCCTGCTGGCACGAGTGGACGGGGGACAGACATAGGCCGATGGGAGTAGTAGTGTCACATCGGCCTATGTCTGCCTGCACGCACACACCCGCACACATCGCACAGACACCGCACACACCCGCACACATCGCACAGACACCGCACACATCGCACAGACACCGCACAGACATCGCACAGACACCGCGCACACCCGCACACATCGCACAGACACCCACACACACCAATCATGACGGGTCTGGGAGGTGTGGCTGACCTGTGCGGCCGTGGGAAAGTTCATGTGAGCTCATGCAGTCAAGCATGAACTCACATGAACCCTCTGAGGGCAACGCGGCGACTTCAAATGAACAGCTGATCGGCATCAGCTGGTACCTCAGCTGTTCATTTGAAATATCCGGCGGGAAAGCGCAGCACAGAACGGGAAAGCCGGCGGTGAAGTCTTTTCACTGCCGGCTTCCCCGCCCGGGTCCTTCGCTCCCCGCTCCTTGGTGCTGTGCTCCCCGCCCGGTCCTAACTTACGATCGGGATGGGAGGTGGCGAGGGGAGCGGAGGATCGGGGTGGGAGGCTGCGGGGAAGCAGTATGGGACTGTGTGAATGTTTAAAAGCCGGCGGCTTTTTACCGCCCGCCGGCTTTTAAACAATCAGGAGAATTCTCTCACGCTGGGATGGCGTTCTGATGACAGGCTGGATCTCAGCTGAGCGCTGCCATCCAGCTTGTCATCCTTCAGAGACACTGCAGAGCACAGGCATTATGGGAACTTCCGATTCCGGTATTCGATATTGTAAAAGTATCGGAATTAAGTATCGGAATTCCGATACCGCGAATATCGGCCGATACCCGATATTTCAGTATCGGAATGCTCAACACTAGTTGTGAGACATAACCGGGAGTGACCTATGAAGCATGGTTCTCAAAACGACGCTCCATAGCTTGCTGTACAGAATCGTTAGATGTCGTGGGAACCCCAATGGGTTACGTCGCAGGTGCAGAGATTGTAATTTAAAAATAAATTGGCGAATGAGCGAGAGTTTCTTCCTTTTATTTATTTAACTTTCCTTTTATGTCTTTCAGGTTCCCATTTTTGGACTTCTTCTGATTGGCTGGATTACGTTGGATCTTCATGTTTTTTTTTTGCTTTTTAATAAATAGGTGAACGAGGTGTGGGGGAGTGTTCTTTAAAATAAACTATGTTTTCCTGTGTGTGTGTTTTTTTTTATTTTTTATTACTGGGTTAGTAATGGGGGTGTCTGATAGACACCACTCCATTACTAACCCTTGGTTTTGATGCCAGCTGACATTACAAGGCTTAAAATGACAAATCCCGTCACTCATGTGGTTGATTAAAAGTTCTTTTTAATGGAGGTCCACATACAAAACATTTCAGCCCATCCCAGACTTTTGTCAATCATTACATTACAAAGCTGACATCAACCTGATAAAACTACTACCCCAATTGCCACTGCACCATCGCAATCAGGAAAAGCCAGCAAAGAGCCTGAGTTGGCGCATCTCATCGATGCACCAATTCTGGGGTAACTGCAGGCTTTTATTTTTAGGCTAGGAAAGGGCCAATATCTATGGACCTTCCTATCTTGTTAATACAAGAGCACACCTCTGTTCTTTACATAGGCTGGTTATAAAAAGTAGGGGGGAACATACATCATTTTTTTTTATTTATTTATGATATGCATGTGTTTTTGGGTGCATTTGCGCTGTGAAAACACACGTTACAAAGTGTGTTCTTTTTTTACTGCAGTGCTGTTGGAAAGTTCTCACCGCACATGCGTTAATGTCAGTGAGGTGAACAGAGTTCATTGGATAAGGACTCCGATGACCTTTCTGCCAGCACGGGAGACACTGAGGTGCGCAAGCTTGCACAGCTAATTGTCTCTGCAGGATGGCAGACTGTATAGTCGTATCTTGCGACAATACAGCCTGCCATCTTGATGTAGCAGACCTAGACCTGTCGCGCAACAAATGGATGATTTTATTCACGTCAGGGACAGGTGAGGATGATGATGCTTTATTATTTTATTTCAATTGACATCGGCTTCAATGGAATGGGTGTTATGTTATTAGTTAAATTTAGATTTATTAAAGGAGTCTATGTGTTTCTTTCAAATAAATTAATTGATTCTAGGTATTTAAAAATTGAGCGGCACTCGCAAGGTCCGAGAGCCGTGTGATTTTATTTTTCTCGCACCCATTGACTTGCGATTTTTTTTCTAAGTCCGATTTCAGCTGTGAAAAAAATCACAGATGAGCTGTAACTCATAAATTAATATTGGTCAAAGTAGAATCCAATTTTTTATCGGATTGCACTCGTTCGTTTTCCTTGAAAATGAATGTGAGATAAAACATTTCCCTGCCTGTTTTTAAAAAATGTTTTACCTCAAAGAAAGAATTTTTTGTGATCCAGTCCTGTAATGTCTGTAGACTCTTTTGCGTCTCCCCCTTCCCAGGAGCTGTGGAATTATCTGTCCATGTCCCTGTACCGTCAGACAAAGCCATTACACAGTACACAGCAGGGGCCCATTTATAAGATTAAATAAAATGTTCCTGTGCTGAGATAAACACATCCAATTGTGGAATTTATTATTATCAAGATCTATTGATTAAAATGAACTTTGCGGGTAAACCCCTTTAACTTTTTTACTTTGGCTGTGTTCACACATGTTGTGTTTTTCAGCTTCAGAAAACTGCATCAAAACACAATCTCTGGCAGGAAATCAGCTGTGTCAAAAACGTTTTGCTGCGTTTTTTGAGTTTTTTCAGCGATTTTTTTCACTGTCCTGTCTCTATTTATGCATGTACATAAAGTTCTGTTAAAAAAGAACCCCATTCTATTTCACCATCAAAAACGCTGCTGCAAATTTTAGTGCATTTTTTCAGCGTTTTTTTCACCACTGTATAAGGATGCGATTTTCCTCCAAACTATCAGTAATTAATGGGGGAACTCTCCTACACCTCTATTGAGGTCCGATATTAACTATTAACATCAAACTTGACTATTAATAATTAATTTCCACTAACGTTATCTGAGCCCTATACTATATACCAACTGAGACAAAACCGTGTGCTAATAAAAGGTATTTATTACACAAAAGTCTACAGTTAATATACTACTATGTATCACACTAACACAGTACACAAAACGGATTCACAATTCCCAATTACCTAATATATTTTCCACCCACGTTTGCTAATCACTCATGCAATATCGGCCCACCCAACTATACCAACTTTGCCTATATATATCTATCAATATCTAGGAGGGTTAGTACAGGGTATGTAGGGCTAGTAAGTAAAGAAGTTACAGGGGAAGAGAGATACTCAGCCATGTGTTGTTATGTCCATCTTCAAGAGTCTAAGGGGCCCTAGCACATGTGGATTCTGGGGTTTTAAGTCCAGCCAGTGTCCAGCTTCATGTCACAGGAAATGATGTATTATTCCCTGCTCACTGGCTAAGGTCTTTGTTCAAGTCCAACCATACTCGCAAAACCTGTTTTAGCACATGGCTGGACATTCTATTGAAACCTCCCCCAGCAGCAAACAGACTGAAACACATGGGGAGATGTGGGGCCAATATATACATGTATACTTATCTGCAAGCATGGCTAGCATGTATATACATGTACAACCTGGGACACTTCCCTTTACAACCACCCATTATTTCCCATGGGTGAAAAAACACTGACAAAAATGCTGAAAGAAGTGACATGCTCTATTTTCCAAAAACCCAACCAAGGCACAAAATACACAACAACAAAAAAGCATGATGTGTGAACAGAGAATTCTGGTTTCTCATAGACTTTGCTGGTACTGCAAAACACAGCTGAAAATTTGCATAAAAATCTGCAGCAAAAAATGCTAAAAAAAACACAACATGCGTGAACATAGCTTTTAAGTGAAGTTTAACTTGAACTTATTATATGTTGTCAAAATTACTCACAAAACGTCGCTTTCAAAAGCCACAAAAGACGACGGAGGGGTTTCCTCATTTCTTGTGAATTTCTTTCTGTAGAAACATACAAATCAAGGTCTGTGTTAAGAGTCAAAGTGAAAAGAAAAATACTATTTTAAATGATAAAACCATCAAGGTAGAGGGAGTTGTACTTGCAAATGTGGAGTGAAGAAATGTTCATTGTTCTCATGGGTCTTAATTCACCAACAACGACTTGGATATTGCATTTTACCTAACCAGGTGGGGGTCAGAAAGGGCAGATAGACACCTACACCATCACAAGACCCTACAATTACCATGAAAGGCAGCACCCACCACTTCCTCACTGATACCTCTCCTAGATAAGAGCGGTCTATGCGGTATGCAATGTATCGTCCTTCAGGGAGCGCTTCTTCCCAGACCATTTCAAGGTCTCCAGCATATCCAACTCCTTTTAAGTACCAGCCTACTGCTCCAATCATGCATTCCCCGTCACCTCTTTTGCCATACTTACGGATGCAAAGTCTGCTTCCAATATCACGGGCTGGAGTAACTTGTAAGTTTCGTAATAGTGAGATCACAGATGTCTATGCAAGCACCGTGTAACGCATGTTACACAAGTCTTGAATGGTGGCTCAAAAAAAGATGAAGAAGCATCAACTTCAATATCATCATAAGAAGCGTCGACACAAGTTTGCAAAAAGGTATGAAAAGTGAACTGTAGAAGATAGGAAACGGGTGGTTTGGAGCTATGGGACAAAAGTCAATAGACTAGGCTATGATGGGTGCAAATGGGTCTGGAAGAAACAAAGGAAAATGGGGCTAACGGATGGAGAAATTGAAGGAACTGTCAAGTTCGGTGAAGGAAGCCTGATGATATGGGGTTGTTTCACAGCTAAAGGCGTTGGATACTTTACCAGAATCAATGGTGGTCTCAATGCTGAGCTATATGTGAGTATCCTACAAGACGAATTACTTTGTACACTCGAGTACCATCGGTATGAAAAGGACAACATAGTGTTCCAGCAGGACAACGACCCAAAGCATACGTTGAGATTGGCAAATAAATGGTTCAATGACAATGAAGTCAAAGTGCTGGATTGGCCCCCACAGACCTCAGACCTTAATCCAATTTAACACTTGTGGGTAGAATGGAATAAAAAACTATATACATATCCAAGCGAGTCGAAGAGCATGCACCAACTGGGAACATGTAAAAGAGAACCGGAATTAGATGTCGGTCAAGACATGTTTGAATCTGATCGAGAGCATGCCCAGAAGGATTCAGGCAGTGTTGAAAGCCAAAGGTGGATTTACAAAATACTAATAAAATAATAAAAAATTGTATTTAGATTTTTAGGAGCAAAACAGTAACAGTGCAGTGACATGACAAGAATCTGCATAATTAATCATATGCTAAATAGTTGCAACTCAAGTTTATATATGAGATAGACAAGATGATTGTCTATAAAATGAGGGTAGTGTCACAATAAAAGAAGTAGTGGATGGTGAGATATGGAGCCTGAAAGTCAAAAGTTCAAAACATTGATACTCTTTTGCTCTTCACTGTATTCATGTGCAGTTGGTGGTTCTGGCGATGTATTCAATTAATAATGATGGTTCCAGTGCTATATTCAATTACCGATTATGGTTCTAATAATGAATTAGTGTATTAATGGTTGTTTTGGTGCTGTATCTAAGTACTGATGATGATGCTGGTGCCATTCATGTACTGATGGAATGTTCTGGTGATGTATTCATTTAATGATCATGGATCTGGTGCGGTCTTCCCTCATTAAAAACAAATTAAACAATTAAAAAAAATTTGGTATGTCCACATCCTTAAAAGTCTGATCTATCAAAATATAAAAAGAACTAACATATGCAGTAAAGAGAAAAAAAAATAGCAGAACTACTTTTTTGTGTCACCACACCTCTTACAGCAAAAAGCCATCCAAATGTATGCACCCTGAATTGATAGCAATAAATATTTCAACTTACTATGCAAAAAACAGCCCTCACATAGCTTCATAGATATATTTTTATTGTTCTAACAGGTCCTAAAAAAAGCATCACAAGCTAAATGTTGTTTTTTTTTTTACAAAAATAAGAATCTCTGAAAGTTAGGGATTACTGTAATCACAAAGACCTGGAGAATCATGTTCACACGTCACTTTTACCACATAAAGAATATCTTAAAAGCAAAACCTAAAAAACAATGATGGGATTGTGTTTATTCACTGCAGGTATACCATGAACTGCTGGGAGGGGTGCCACTTGAATTTTCGCCTTGGGCACCAAAAAAAAAGCTAGAATCAGGCCTGTCCCCACAGACGTTAGGAAGCTAACCGATTCAAGCCAAAATCACCGGGTTTAGCCAACTTCTATCTCATGAGTCTGAGGGCATTTAGAATTAAATAACTTTTTGATCGCTGGGCATCAAAACAGCTCAGACCCCAAGTGATAAAGTCACAATATGATGCTGTTTTTCAGTTACAGTATGGTGGTTCTAAAATCATGTTATAAAAGTATAATTTAGTAACTATATGGCAGTATTAGTTACGGTATTAACCACACATGGTATAGAGAGATTCAGTAATGCTATGGTGGTATGTGGTGGTACTGTTCAATCAATACAATCAATATAGTTGAGGATTTCTATCCTTTAACCCTTTCACGACCTTGGGATTTTCCGTTTTTCGCTCCCCTTTTTCCCAGAGGCATAACTTTTTTATTTTTTAATATGTCCCTGTGATGGTTTATTTTTTCTGGGACGAATTGTAATTTTGAACGACATCATTGGTTTTACAATGTCGTGTACTGGAGAAAAAGGAAAAAATTCAAAAGTGCGTCAAAATTGCAAAAAAAGTATAATTCTACACTTGTTTCTTGGTTGTTGTTATTTTACCATGATCACTAAATGCTAAAACTGACCTGCAATTATGATTCTCCAGGTCATTATGAGTTTGTAGATACCAAACATGAATAGGTTATTTTTTTTAAAGTGGTGAAATAAATTCCAAAGTTTGTAAAAAAAATTATAATGGCGCCATATTCCGAGACCCGTAGCGTCTCCCTTTTTCAGGATCTGGGGCTGGGTGAGGGCTTATTTTTCGCACGCTGAGCTGAAGGTTTTATTGATAATATTTTTAGGTAGATATGTTTTAATCGCCGGTGATTGCGTTTTATTGCGATGTTGCAGCGACCAAAAAAACTTAATTCTGGTGTTTTGATTTTTTTTCTCGTTACACAGTTTACCATTTGGATTAATTCTTTTTATATCTTGATAGATCGGGCGATTCAGAATGCAGCAATATATGTATATTTTTGTTTTATTATTCATTTATTTTGAATGGGGCAAAAGGGGGGTGATTTGAACGTTTATATTTAAAAAAAATAATAATTTTTTTTTTTTACTTTTTTCTGGCCTTAATAGTTTCCTTAGAAGACTTGAAGGTGCTTTCATCCGATCACTTGTGCTACACATGGTTAAAATGATCATCTGCTATGAGCGATGGCCAACGGGTAACGCTCATGGCAAATCGGCACATGATCCTGCTAAAAAACAGATTGCAGTAAAAAAGAAAACTATTTAAGACATTCCCGTCCTTATTTGAATGAACTAATTTTGCATTGTATCTTTTCATTTTTTATCACCCCTAACAAATCCAAAAACAGGTATAACTACCAGACATGTGAACATAGCCTTACAATACAATGTAACGAATGATAGTCGTATTTAGTGCTTACGTTGGCTGCACCTCCTCCTCACTGTCGTCCTCAATAATTGGACGCTTTCTGCCTCTTATTCTGGACGTCCTTCCTAAAATATATAACAAAACTGATTATGATTCTCATTCACCTCCAGATTTACACATCATCAGAGAAGCAGTCTCCACCTCTCACCATGGAAGAAGCAGAACCTATTACACACTGTAGGGATAAAATTATTGGGACACATACACATTACTCCTGGAGGAAATTTTATGACATTCCTTTTTAAATCCAGGGTCATTAACATGGAGTTGATCTCCCTTTGCAGCTAATAAAGCTTCCACTCTAAAAAAAAAAATTGGGGATATTTCTGTGCAATTTGTTGTCTATTCTTCCAGAAGAGCAGTTATCAGGTCAGACACTGATGTTGGACAAGGGGACCTGGCTTGTAATCTCTGGTTAATCCAAAAGGTATCTATCTGATGGAGTTGAGGTTAGGTCTCTTGAAGGGTCAGTCATGTTCTTCCACACCAAACTCACCCAGCCATGTCTTATTTGAACTTTCATGAACTGACTTGTGACAACATATGACAGCAAGATGCTGAATTCAGGGAGCTCTTTAGAACGAGCCATTTTATCACAACTGTTCGCACAGGCAGACTACATGCTTAGATGCTGGATTTTATACCCATGGCAATGAACCAAAAGAGAAAACCTTAATTCAATGATTAAGAGGTGACTTTTCATACTTGTTCACACAGTGTGTAAAGCTTCCTTCACATGTACATGTTTTCAGCACGTGTGGCATTCGCTTTCACATGCATTGAAGACACGTATGCACACATACCTATCATAATCTATGGAGATCTTTGCATGAGACCCGTCCGCATGGATTACAAGGGCCAATACACATTTCGGGCTCCGTGTGAAACATCCTTGTGACAACCGTGTGCTGTACATGTTTAACATTGCAAAGTATAGGAGAAGCTTTGGAATTGATATTTAAGTCATGGTGGAAAAAAAATGAATTGCACACGGATGGAACACTGATGGCACACGGATGACACACTGATCCAAAATACTTATGACACCGGTACCATTTTTCCAGTACCGGTATTATATGGACATGTGAAGGGTGGTTTAGTCAAAGGAATCTGTTAAACATGTCGTCGGTCGGGTAACAAACCCTGAGCTGGAGGTTTTCAGGAGGCAGACACAGAGCTTTTCCCCAGGATATTGTAACTTACTTTTTCCTCTCCTTGTAACAAGAATCATAACCTTTCTAATATTTCGACATAGCCGCAAGAGGGCTTGTTTTTTTGCAGAACACCACTTATTCTATGAAATAAGTGGAAACGGTGAGGAAAAAAACTGTAATTCCACATTTTCTTTTTCAAGGTTTTGTACTAGCGCCACTTAGGGTATGTGCACACGATGCAGAAATGCTCAGGATTTTTTCCTGAGCGTTTCTGCATCTCTCTGGCAGGAAAAAACGCATGCGGATTGTACATGCGGATTGTACATGCGGTTTCCTGCCAGGGACATGCGGATGTGAAGCTTTCTTCACTTGCATTTCCACATGCGGGTTGACAAGCGCTTCCCAAGCGATTTTAGCATCACTTGGGGAAAGTGCTTGTCAACTTCACACTATATAAATCCATGCAAACGGCATGGATTTATATAGTATGTGAATGTCAAAAAATAAAAAATAAATATATACTTTACCCTCTGATGGCCCCCGGTGTCCTGCTTCATCGGTCCCGGCTGCCGGCAGTGAAGACTGTAGGACCTTCCGACGTCAGCGTCACGTGACCCGTCACATGACTCTGACGTCAGCGAAGGTCCTTCATTCAACCGCAAAGTGCCCGGGAAGCCTGGAGGACGCTGCGCGGGCCGTCAGAAGGTGAGAATATATGTTTTTTTATTTTATTCTTTTTTTTTTAATGGTACCTGGGTCTGGATGAGAGTCCTCTCCTCCACACCCGGGTACCATCCGCACATTAGACCGCATGAAAAGCGCATCAACATATACAGTGATGCGGATTTCATGCAGTCTAATGCAAGTTAATGGCGGCAAAAGAGCAGCGTTTCCCCAAAATTAATTGAAATGCTGCGGATTTTTGACCGCAGCGTTTACGCTGCGGAAAAATCCGCATCATGGGCACAGTACATGCGGATTTCAATTGGGGAACATTGCTGCCCTTCTACCATGCGTTTTTCATGCTTTTCCGCGGCGTTTACGCAACTGCAAAAACGCCGCGGAAACGCACGAAAAACGCATCGTGTGAACTCAGCCTTACTTTGTGCTAATCTAGTGGTGATCTGTTACCTTTGCTCTATGGGTCAGTATGGTTACGGGAAACCAAATCTATATATTTCTATTCATGATTTACTAATTAAAAATAAAATAAAACATTTACAAAAACAATTTGGCTTTTGTCACCATATTCTGAGAGCCATATATATATTTTTTTAAAGTGGTCATCCGGCAGTCAAGGTAACCCTTCGTCAATGTGCATTCATACTGCACGGTGGCCCCATGTTCATTAGAACTGATGGCCATTATGTTAAAGTCTGTTACATGTCACCATCACACTTGACAGCGGTATTAACCCCATAACGCCCAATGACGGACACTGCACGGCATGAGCAGGTGTAAGTTAATGCTCCTTGCCGTGCAGTGTCCGTTATGGCTTTAAACTGTCACAGCGTGTAAACACGCAGTGACAGATACGTGTGGACAGCTATCTGTGACAGCTGAGCAGCACAAGAAGGGGTGCAGGGAGCCATATGGTCGGTCCGCACACCTAGATTGCTGCGATCGGTCAGTCAATCTGACTGACCGATCTCAGCATGATCGTGCAGGAGATGCTGAAATATCAGCGTCTCCAGCCCGATCAGTGTCGGAGTTCAGCGCCGCCAGTGGCTGAGCTCCGGCACTAAACAGCTAGTAGCCGTGTCAGCACCACCCCTGGCTGTTAACCCCCTGACAGATCGGTGGCCCTGCGATGACGTGGGGCCCAATCATTGCCATGGTGACCAGGGGTCGTCATGACGACCCCCGGGTCACCAAGCTACGGAAAGCTGCTGAAACCATGCTCACAGCATGGGCTCAGGAGCGTTCACTAAAGGTATAATGAATGCACTGCAATCTAGTACATTGCAATACATTATACCTGTGATCAAAGAGATACAAGTGAAAGTCCCATAAAGGGACTAAATAAAAAAGTAAAAAATAAATGGCAAAAAATGTGTAAAAAAAAAATAATAATAATAATAATAATAATTAAAAAAAATATTCACTAATAAATACACATTTTTATGTAAAAAAAAATAAAAAAATAAAAAAAAGTACACATATTTGGTATTGCCGAGTCTGGAACAACCCGACCTATAAAAGTGTCACACTATTTAACCCCTTCAGTGAACGCCGCACAAAAAAAACTTAAAAAAACGAGGCTAACGATGCTTTATCATCAAAAAAAAAAGGGGAATAAAACACGATAAAAAAACCAAATCTAAATAAAATTAGTACCGCTGAAAACGTCATCTTTTCCCACAAGAAACAAGCCGCTATACAGCCCCATCAGTGAAAAAATAAAAAAATTATAGCTCTCAGAATAAAGCGATGCAAAAAATATATATATTTTTTGTATAAAAACGCTATTAATGTGGTACCGCTGTAAACGTACAGAGCTGAAGAATAACTCTGCCTTATCAATTTTACCACACGCGGAACGGCATAAAAAAAAAAAAAAAACACAATTCCTGAATTGCCAGTTTTTGTTTATTTTCCCTCCCCAAATTTAGAATAGAAAGCAATCAAAAAATGACATGTGACCAAAAATGGTACCAATAAAAACGTCAAATCGTCCCGCAAAAAACAAGCCCTTACATGACTGTCCCAGAGGACGATTCCCTAAAACAAGGCAGATGGCAACACTGGACGCCGTCTGGCCTGTGAGTTGGTATTGTCCGTCTTTTTAGGTGTGCATAAATGCGCGATCGGCCGCAGTTTTGGACACCTCTGAAAAGTAGGACAACGCTGAACAGAGGTAAGATGGAGCCCAGAAGAGTAACTCTGCTGCCTCATTATAATGAATGGATCCACTGGGGGGTGTCACCTGAATCACGTCACCCAGAGATTTCGATGGAAACCCCAAAATAAGTGCTCAGCATAGAGCACAGGATAAATATGATCCAAAATGTTATGTTAAATGTTCCCAATAAAAGCTTCAAATCTATCCACAAAACAAACAAAACACTCAGATCCATAGAATCATACAATTGTAGAGTTGGAAGGGACCTCCTGGGTCATCTGGTCCAACCCCCAGCTCAAAGCAGGATTCACTAAATCATCTCAGACAGATGTCTGTCCAGCCTCTGCTTGAAGACGTCCATTGAAGGAGAACTCACCACCTCTCGTGGCAGCCTGTTCCACTCGATGATCATCCTAACTGTCAAAAAGTTTTTTCTAATATCTAATCTGTGTCTCCTCCCATTCAGTTTCATCCCATTGATTCTAGTCTTTCCTTGTGCAAATGAGAATAAAGATGATCCTTCTACAATGTGACAGCCCTTGACATATTTGTAGACAGCTATTAAGTCTCCTCTCAGTCTTCTTTTTTGCAAGCTAAACATTCCCAAATCCTGCAACCGTTCCTCATAGGACATGGTTTGCAGACCGGGCACCATTCTGGTCGCTCTTCTCTGAACTTGCTCAGTTTGTCGATGTCTTTTTTAAAATGTGGTGCCCAAAACTGGACACAGTATTCCAGATGAGGTCTCACCAAAGAGGAGTAAAGTCCGATAATGACTTCACGTGATCTAGATTGTATGCTTCTGTTAAAACATCCCAGAATTGTATTTGCCTTTTTTTGCTGCTGCATCACACTGTTGACTCATGTTCAGTCTATGATCTATTAGTATAACTAAGTATTTTTCACATGTACTGTTGCTTAGCTCTATTCCTCCCATTTTGTATATGCTTTTTTCATTTTTATTGCCCAGATGTAGTACTTTGCATTTTTCCCTGTTAAAAAACATTCTGTTACTTGCTGCCCACTGCTCCAGTTTATTAAGGTCTTTTTGAATCCTCTCTTTCTCTTCTCTAGTGTTAGCTATCCCTCCTAGCTTTGTGTCATCAGCAAATTTAATCAGTTTACCCTCAATTCCGTCATCTAAATCATTGCTAAAGATGTTGAACAATACAGGTCCCAGGACAGAGCCCTGTGGTACCCCACTTGAGACATTCATCCAGCTGGATGTGAAGCCATTTACGACCACCCGTTGAGTCGATCACTAAGCCAGTTATGAATCCACCTAACAGTTGCCTTGTCCTTTCAATACTGGGTCATTTTTTCAATAAGGATGGTGTGAGATACTTTGTCAAATACTTTGCTGAAGTCAAGATATACTATATCTACAGCATTTCTGTTAGGCGTCGGGTGTTTGCTGGATTTGAAATGGGTTCAGAACCATCAGTGGATTCTGTAGTCTCCCATTCTGGTCCAGCCAGGGCTGATGGTGCTCAGTATCATCATCAGTCCCAACGCCTAGCTGGTGCACGAGATATACAGGTTGTCTCTTTGGTCTTTGTTCCTAGCAACATGAAGGATAGGTTGCGGAGGGAAACAGGGCTGCTAAAGCTTAAGTCCAGGATTCTCTGCACTGAGCATGCCCGTGACATGGTGGACCGTGATTGGTGGTTTGGGAGTCAGCTGATCCGGTGACCTGGCGCCACCTGATTGGTTGCGGGTGACGTCACCAATAGTGCGATGGTGGGCAGGGCTTAATCTTTAAATAGCCCGCCCACAGATATGGCGGCGCGCTCTGATCATTGAGCTGTGATGGTGTTGTGTGGACGCTTGGTCTTTTGGGCTCCACGTGTGCTTTAGTTTCTGGCAGGCAGGTTTAGTGGAAATAGGCAGGCTTAGATGAAATAGGCAGGTAGCTTCATCTGACAGTCTGGCTCCGACAAAGGGGTCACCATACACCCCGAGCAGTCTGCAGACACCCTATTCCCAGCACCGCCTGTAAGCCACGTGGAGAGATTCTCCTCAGTCCAGTAGCACGCAGGCTGGGAGCACGTATTCGCCGACGTGAGTCACACACGCATCCTAGCGTCTGCTGTGTAGTCCCTGTGCAGTTAACAGGGCTACAGATATATTATTTATCGCACATCTCTCGTGCTGTTAACGAAGATAGTGCGAATCCCTATTCCCGTTCCGGTGTGCAGTAACACGGAAGGGATTGTTATTTAAGTTGGTTGTTTTACCTTCTCACCCGGAAGGTGTTTGGCCGCAGTCCACCAGGCTGCATCGCGGACCCCGTGTACGGTTGCTTTCCATTATTTAATAAAAGTTGTTTGCAACCGTCCCCTTAATAATTTCCCTGATCCACCCAGTCAGTGATTCTGTCATAGAAGGAAATTAAGTTAGTCTGACATGACTTGTTAGTTACAAACCCATGCTGACTCTGGTTAATCACTTCATTCTTATCCAGGTACTTACATACATGTTGTTTAATAATTTGTTCAAAGATCTTTCCTGGTATAGAAGTCAGACTCACCGGCCTATAGTTCCCTGGGTCCACTTTCTTCCCCTTTTTGAAGATAGGAACAACATTTGCTCTTCTCCAGTCTTCTGGGACTTCTCCTGTTCTCCAAGAATTTTCAAAGATTATGGAGAGTGGTTCTAAAATTTCTTCTACGATCTCCTTCAGTACTCTGGGGTTTAATTCATCTGGACCTGGAGACTTGAACTCATTTATGTTAGCTAAATATTCCCTCACAATCTTTCTGTTTACAGATAACCTGGATTCTTTAATTCCTTTAATAGGACAGTGAAGATCAGTTGATGTTCCATTTTCTTTCTGAGAGAAAACAGATGCAAAATAGGAATTAAAAAGTTCGGCCTTCTCAACATCCTTTCTTACCATTTCACCATTTTCATCCTGTAAAAATCCTATAGCATCTTTGACTTTTCTTTTACTTTTGACATACCCCCAAAATCCTTTTTTATTGCTTTTGACATCTCTTGCAAGCCTTAATTCATTGTCAGCTTTAGCTGACCTGATACGTGCCCTGCAGGATCTGCAGACTGCATTATAATCTTCTTTAGATATGACTCCTTCTTTCCATTTGATAAACATTTCTTTCTTTCTTTTTAGCATGTGTTTAAGTGCTGTGTTCATCCATCCTGGTTTCCTTAAATGCTTCCCATTCTTCCTACTTTTCGGGATTGTTAACGATTGTGCTTTGAGAATCTCATTTTTAAAAAATTTCCCATCCTTCCTGGACATTTTTGTCCTTAAGGACATCCAGCCATTGGATCCCTCCTATTCTCTTTCTGAGTCTCTTAAAATCTGCCTATCTAAAATCTAACCTTGAAGTTTGAGTCTTCACATGTCTTCCTCCTCTAGTTATCCAAAATTCTATAATAGCATGATCGCTGCCTCCTAGGGTCACAGCCACTTTTATCTCCTCAACCATTTCCTCCCTGTTTATAAGGATTAGATCCAAAGTAGCAGATCCCCTTGTTTTCTCCCCTACCTTTTGGAAGATAAAGTTGTCAGCAAGAGAGGATAAGAATTTGCTTGACCTGTTAGTTTACTTGAGAGAGATTCCCAACAAATGTCTGGATAGTTGAAATCTCCCATGACCACTACGTCATATTTTTTGGAGAACTTGGTCATTTGATACATAAAGAGTTCATCCATATCTTCAGCTTGCCCAGGTGGCCTGTAGTAAATGCCTACAATGGTGTCCTTTCCGTTGTTCTCTCCTTGTATTCTGACCCAAACACTTTCCACAGAACTCGAAGTCTCTGCTTCAATCTCTCTGCAGATATACGCTTTTCTAACATACAATGCAACACCTCCTCCTCGTTTATCAAGTCTGCTTCTTGCAAATAAGTTGTATCCTTTTAGCCTTGCATTCCAATCATGTGTATCGTCCCACCAAGTTTCAGTGATTCCAGTGACATCATATTTCTTTTCCTGCGTTAGTAGTTCCAATTCTCCTTGTTTCTTGCCCATGCTTTGTGCATTTGTATAAAAACATTTTAGTTTGTGATTGGTTTCTCTTCATCCCATATTTTTATTACTTAGATTTTTTTGTCTTTGTTCTTCCTTTCCACTTCCAATAGCAGAGATCTCAATAGTATTTGTCAGCTGTATGGCTTTTTCTGGCCTTTTGCTTCCCTTCCCATATTGTTCTAGATTAAAGCTCTCTTGATGAGTGTAGCAAGGCGACTTCCAAATACATGTTTTCCAGTCTTCGTAAGGGGCATCCCATCTCTAGCAAGTAGTCCATCATATAGGTAATTTATTCCATGATTCAGAAATCCAAATCCTTGTTGACAGCACCATCGAACTAGCCAGTTGTTTACCTTTAGAATCTTATTCCACCTCATTGCTCCATGGCCATCCACTGGGAGGATGGATGAGAAGACCACCTGCGCTCCCAATTCTTTCACTTTCTTGCCTAAGTCTTCAAAGTCACTGCAGATGGTTTCCAGGTCCTTTCTTGCAGGGTCATTTGTTCCCACATGTATTAGCAGGAATGGGTAGTGATTTGTAGGTCTGAAAAGTCTTGGTATCCAGTCAGACACATCTTTAATTTTTGCTCCTGGAAGACAGCACATTTCTCTTGAGGTTATGTCTGGTCTGCAGATAGCGGCCTCTGTTCCTCTCAACAGGGAATCCCCCATGACCACCACTCTCCGTTTTTTCTTCACAACATTTTCTTTCTCTATCCAGGAGGATTCTGAGGGCTTACAAGGTTATTCATTGTGGGCAAAGTCTTATCTTGCTGTATTTCTTCATGGTTCTCCTGTGTGAGAGCCTGGTACTGGTTCCTGAGCAGTATGGGTGCTGACTGCCTCTCGATACTCCTGCTTCTCTGGGTCACATGCTTCCATTCCTCTGTTTCATCAGGTGCAGTTCGAATTTCTTCTCTTCCTGTATCATGAAGAGATAATTCTCCTCTGTCTTAAGAACTCTTCACCTTCCTTAATGATTTTCAAGGTAGTTAACCTCTCTTCTAGATTTTGCAACTTTTCCTCCAACAGGGACACAAGCTTGCATTTCTGGCATGTGAAGTTTGGCTTTTCCCTGGCAAGTATGTGAAGATGTATCAGGATATGCAGCTCACCAAATGGCTCCTGGACTCTTCCATGTTCTTATTGTTAATGTGTTATGAAAACAGTGAAAAACGCTCCAAAATTCGGTTTACCGATATCCTCCTTTCAGCTCCAACGGCCAAAATCCAGTGTTCTTTGAGCTCGCGGAGACTCTTCACTTATCCCAAAATGCAGTGGGAATATGCAAATTATCTCCTCAGGACTCCTCCCCTGGTTTCATCTGTCAATGTAAATATAGGGTGCTTCCACGTAACTGATAGCACAAGGGCACTGGAAAAGTGAAATAACTCCTCGCCCCCAAAAGAAATATAGCAAATTCTGTGCTCCGAAATTTTAATGCTAGCCCCCCTTTCCCACCCCACCCCCGCCCTCCAGAGTTCCAGTGTGTGCCTACATCAGATTTACCATCCACATGTTTGTCAGGGGTATAACTTACAAAATGGGGTCACTTGAGTGCGGGTATTCTGCTCTTTTAGCATTTAGGGTCTCTGTATATGGAGTCCGCAAACTATTCTAGGAAAACCTATACTCCAGCAGTCAAAAAGCGCTCCGTCCTTCCCGAGTGTCGCCGTGTGGCTAAGCAGTACTGTACAGCCACATATGAGGTATTGCCACATTCAGCAGAAATTGTGGGCCACATTTTAGGGGCCAGTTTTATTCATTAACCCCATTTAAAATGTAAAATCTGGGGCTAAAACAAAATATTTGAGATAAAAATGTAATTATTTTTTCTTCACTGCCCAATGGTATAAAATTCTGTGACACACCCATGGTGTTAATATGATCATTGCACACCTAGAAGAGTTCACTGAGAGGTGTACTTTGTAAAATGGGGTCCTCAGGCTGTTATGGCACCTTAGGGGTTCTCCCAGTGTATGATGGCACCTGATGCAGATCACGTAAGAGAGGGAGCCCTCTCCCTCCTCAAGCCTTCTAAATGCTGTTATTTCTATGGATAACGACATTTAAGGGGTTAAAAAGCTGGGAATGGTGAGGGCAATGCTCCTGACAGTGACAGCCGAGGCTCTGCTATCACTTAAGCCAAGCTCCTGACGATGATGGTGAGGGCACAGCCCCTGGGCCCCGCACAATCGTCATGATGTTACTGTATGTCAGTGGTCGGGAATCCCTTCCCGATCAGGACGTATAGGTATGTCAAAGGTCATGAAGGAGTTACAATTTTAGCAGCAATTTTTCATATTTCCAAGGAAATTTAAAATAAACTGCATTTTTATGGACCTATTCACTTTTGAAGTGACTTTGAAGGGCCTTTTATTGTAACCCCCTAAAAATCACCCCAATTTAAAGAATGGAGGTTTCAAAGCATACAAGAAGTTTGCTATTCCTTGAGGTGCTTTGCATTAATGAAAATAGAAGAAAAAAAATTAATAATTCCATTTAGCCAAATTCCATTCAGCTAAAATGTTACTTCAGCCCTAATTTTTAGACTGCACAATTTATTACGCAATTTCTCCTGAATGCAGCATTACTCCTTGTATAGCAGACCCTAATATTGTATAGCTACTGTACGGTTTGGTACTCACTCGGCTGCGGCTGAGGTAGGCACAGGAAGCATTTTCATTGAAATCCAGGCTAGTTTATTCAGACAGCATAAACTGCTCAGGTAGCAAAACAAAAACACCCTTTTCCGGCACAAAGCGGAAATACAAAGTAAAATGTCCATACAATGTTGCGGGTTCGCCCGCTCAGGTCAGTTTCCAATCCTTAGGTCTTTAGCACAGACCAGCATCCTGGAGATCCACACATCTCCAGACACAGAATGACACAATTGGTCTCCATTTTATTTACCAAACCACGCCCCCGGGGTGGGGATATGTGAGCAGCCATTCCCACCAATCTCTTATGACTGCTCGTAAAAGCGGCCCTCATACGACCTATTAACCCTTTCAGTACTATATGTGCTGGAGCATGCTTTTCTGGGTTTACATCACCGAAGCTAACAACCTCGAGGACCTGTCCGGTGGCCATCTTACATACCCTCCTCTGCCCAAAGCTGGCGGGCTTGGCTATCAATAAGCAAAAAAGCTCAAAATTCGAAAATCACGATACACATGAAGATTAGAAGAAGAATAATCAGTTCTGAGAAGGAAATGCATTAAGCATAACACTGTGTGTGTGTGTATGTATGTATGCATGCATATGTATGTATATATGTATATATATACATACATACATACACTACCTAGTCAGGATGCATGTTTAAAAAGGACTGTATAGATCAATCGGTAACTAAAACACAGAAAACCAATGATATAGAAACAAAAAAAAAGACCAGAGTATGCTAAAATATAACAAATTTTAATGGATCAAGCTAAAATACGAATAGGGGTGGGAACAAAGCAACCAGGAGAAAGCGCTGAACAACATGTGTTTCCCACATGCAAATGTACAGTACAAATCAATGGAATATATACCATTGCCACTAGAATACATATATATACATACAGTGGGAATGGAAAGTTTTCAGACCCCTTTAAATTTTTCACTCTTTGTTTCATTGCAGCCATTTGATAAATTCTAAAAAGTTCATTTTTTTCTCATTAAAGTACACTCTGCATCCTATCTTGACTGGAAAAAAAACAGAAATCTAGAAATTTTTGCAAATTTATTAAAAAAGAAAAACTGAAATATCACATGGTCATAAATATTCAGCCCCTTTGCTCAGTATTGAGTAGAAGCACCCTTTTAAACTAGTACAGCCATGAGTCTTCTTGGGTATGAAGCAACAAGTTTTTCACACCTGGATTTGAGGATCCTCTGCCATTCTTCCTTGCAGTTCCTGTCCAGTTCCGACAGGTTGGATGGTGAACGTTGGTGGACAGCCATTTTCAGGTCTCTCCAGAGATGCTCAATTAGGTTTAGGTCAGGGCTCTGGCTGGACCAGTCAAGAATGGTCACAGAGTTGTTGTGAAGCCACTCCTTTGTCATTATAGCTGTGTGCTTAGGGTCATTGTCTTGTTCGAAGGTGAACCTTCGGCCAAGTCTGAGGTCCAGAGCACTCTGGAAGAGGTTTTCACCCAGGATATCTCTGTACTTGGCCGCATTCATTTTTCCTTCAATTGCAACCAGTCGTCATGTCCCTGCAGCTGAAAAACACCCCCATAGCATGATGCTGCCACCACCATGTTTCACTGTTGGGATTGTATTGGGTAGGTGATGAGCAGTGCCTGGTTTTCTCCACACATACCGCTTAGAATTATCATCAAAAAGATCTATCTTCATCTCATCAGACCAGAGAATCTTATTTCTCATAGTCTGGGAGTCCTTCATGTGTTTTTGAGCAAACTCTATGCGGACTTTCATTTGTCTTGCACTGAGGAGAGGATTCCGTCGGGCCACTCTGCCATAAAGGCCTGACTGGTGGAGGGCTGCAGTGATAGATGACTTTGTGAAACTTTCTCCCATCTCCCTACTGCATCTCTGGAGCTCAGTCACAGTGATTTTGGGGTTCTTCTTTACCTCTCTCACCATGGCTCTTCTCCCACGATTGCTCTGTTTGACTGGATGGCCAGGTCTAGGAAGACTTCTGGTGGTCCCAAACTTCTTCCATTTAAGAGCCACTGTGCTCTTAGGAACCTTGAGTAATGCAGAAATTATTTTGTAACCTTGGCCAGATCTGTGCCTTGCCACAATTCTGTCTCTGAGCTCCTTGGGCAGTTTCTTTGAGCTCATGGTTTTCATTTGGTCTGACATGCATTGTGAGCTGTGAGGTCTTATACAGACAGGTGTGTGCCTTTTCAAATCAAGTCCTATCAGTTTAATTAAACACAGCTGGACTCCAATGAAGGAGTAGAACCATCTCAAGGAGGATCACAAGGAAATGGAAAGCATTTGACTTAAATATGAGTGTCTGAGCAAAGGGTCTGAATACATATGATAATGTGATATTTCAGTTTTTCTTTTTTAATACATTTGCAAAAATTTCTACATTTGTTTTTTTTTTTCAGTCAAGATGGGGTGCAGAGTGTACTTTAATGAGAAAAAAAAATGAACTTTTTAGAATTTACCAAATGACTGCAATGAAACAAAGAGCGAAAAATTTGAAGGGGTCTGAATACTTTCCATACCCATTATGTATATGTGTGTATGTATGTATATATATATATATATATATATATATATATATATATATATATAATACACATATAAATAAAACAATAAGAAACCAGGTGTATATCAATACAGACTATATGTATTAGATATGGGGAAAACATATGTACTACCTCTATCAGGGTGTAAATAAATATTGTGCAAAAGAACCACAGGATGCAAGAGAGGGGCAATGATGGAAATAGCTCCTGACGTATAAACTATTCCATAATAATAAACCAATATAGGCGGGTATAGAATAGTCTATAAACCTGTGTATGAGTCTGGAGTAGAGGGGGCATACAGTGCAGCGTCTCCACCCCGACACGCTATCAAGCAGTGGACCCTCGACAGAGCGTCAGCATTGCCATGCAGTTTCCCGGGCCTATGCTCTGCATGGAAGCTAAAATCCTGAAGGGCTAGGGACCATCTGGTCACTCCGGCATCGTTCCCCTTCTTGTCCCTCATCCACCTTAGTGGGGCATGGTCTGACACTAGCCTGAACTTCCTGCCTAAGAGGTAGTATCTTGAAGTGTCCAACACCCACTTGATGGCCTTTTCCACTATGGAGTAATTCTTCCCACAGGATGTCACATTCTGACTTAAATACATTATGGGATGCTCTTCCCCGTTCACTTCTTGTGATAGGACAGCACCCAGCCCGACATCTGACATGTCTGTCTGGACCACAAACTTATTTGAGAAATCCGGTGCCACCATAACTGTCTGTTTACACAGAGCTACCTTCAGTTCCGCGAAGGCAGTCTCAGCTTCTGGAGATTACTTAGCTATAACCGACTTTGTCCCTGTAAGGAGGTCTGTCAAAGGGGCCGCTATCATGACGAAATTAGGGATGAACCGGCGGTAATAGCCCACGATGCCTAGGAACGCTTTGACCTGTTTCCCTGAGAGGGGTAGTGGCCAACTCTTCTTGATCACGTCGACTTTATTTGCGGCTTTATTTCACCTCTCCCTACGACATAACCCAAGTATTTGGTTTCTTCAATGCCCATGGCACATTTCTTCAGGTTTATAGAAAACCCTGCCTTCTTTAAAGAATCAAGTATCGCCTGGACTTTGCTCAGATGGCTTCCCCAATCCTGGCTATAGATCACGATGTCATCCAAGTAGGCTGCTGCATACTTCTTGTGGGGAGCTAGAATCAAGTCCATGGTCCTCTGGAAGGTAGCCAGGGCTTCTTGCAACCCAAACGACATCCTTGTGTACTAGAATCAACCATCTGGCGTTGAGAAGACCGTCTTCTCCTTGGCATCTTGGGACATGGGTATTTGCCAATTCCTTTAGCGAGGTCAAGGGTGATAATATACCTGGCTGGCCCCAACCTTTCAAACAGTGCATCTACACTGGGCATTGGGTAGGTGTCAAACTTCAAGACTTTGTTGAGTTTCCTATAGTCATTGCAAAACTGCCATTCTCTATCTGGTTTTGGCACTAAGACTATGGGACTGGACCAGCCACTCCTGGACTCCTCAATGACTCCCATGCTCAGCATCCGCTTCACCTCTTTTGCAATCACCTCTCGGTGGGCTTTGGGAATCCTATACGGCTTCATATTTACTTAGACATGATGACCCGGAAGAAACTCATGCTCTATGATCCGAATACACCCTGGTAGTTCTGAGAACAGGTCTCAGTTCCGCTGTAGCAACTCTCGGCACTGTGGCTTCTGGGCATGTGACAGCGACTCTGCCAGCTTGACTTCCTCCACGTGGGCTTTGGTCTTCGCCACCAAACAGGAGCTTCCACAAACTCCCTATGTCGCCATGGCTTGATCAGGTTGACGTGGTACACCTGGTAGGGCTTCCTTTTCCCTGGTTAGTGGACTCTATAGTTGACATTGCCAAGCTTTTCAAGAACTTCATAGGGGCCCTGCCACTTGGTCAGGAATTTGCTCTCCACCGTAGGCACTAGTACCCAATTTCCAAGGTGGAAGTGTCTCACCCTCGCCGATCTTTAGTACACACTTGACTGTGCCTCTTGTGCTTTGAGGAGGTGTTCTTTCACAATAGGCATCGCCTCAGCAATCCTCTCTTGCATCTGGGCCACATGTTCGATTACATTCCTGTAGGGTGTAGACCCCGCCTCCCAAGTCTCCTTTGCTACATCCAGGAGTCCAAGGGGCTGTCAGCTATATAACAGCTCAAATGGGGAGAAGCCAGTAGAGGCCTGTGGGACTTCTCTAATAGAAAACAGAAGGTACGGCAGTAGACAGTCCCAGCCCCGGCCGTCTTTCTCTACGACCTTCTTCAACATGGCCTTCAAGGTTTTATTAAACCTCTTCACTAAGCCGTCTGTCTGGGGGTGGTAGACTGAGGTCCTGAGTTGTGTGATTTGCAGGATTTTTCACAACTCCCTCATCCCCCTTGACATAAATGGGGTCCCTTGGTCCGTTAGGATCTCCTTAGGCAACCCCATTCTAGAAAAGATGTGGACTAGCTCCTGGACTATGCACTTGGCAGAGGAGTTTTGTGGTGGTACAGCCTCCGGGTAACAGGTAGCGTTGTCCAGTACCACCAAGATATACTGATGTGCTCTGGCGGACTTGACCAGGGGTCCCACTAGATCCATGGTGATGCGGACCTCAATGACAGGTAGTGGCACTAAAGGGCTACGGAAGTGAGCCACAGGGGAGGTCAACTGATAGGTGTGACAGGACCTACAGTAATTCACAATCTCTCGGTGACAACTGGGCCAGTAGACCCTCTGGAAGATTCTTTCCTGGGCTTTTTCTACCTCCAGATGACCACCTAAGACATGTGCATTGGCCATATCTAACACCCTGCGTCTGTACGGCCCTGGCACTAGTAACTGATCGATTACCTCTCTTCTGAGCTTCGTGACCTGACATAGTAACTCCCCAATTCCAGCAAAGTACGGATATCAGGTATCAGCCATAGACTCTTGAGCAACACCATTCAGAACAGTGACATTATTAAACACACCTTTTAGAGTTCAGTCCCTGAGCTGGGCGATTCCAAAGTTTCCCCACCTCCAGCTCAGGGATGCTGCTTCATCCTCACCCCCAACAAGCACATGAAAGGGAAAACTGTCGGTTGCGGCCTGCGACGAGGTTTCTTTAGGAGCGACCTGGTTGTGGTCTGGCAAACCCGGCTTCCTCCCTTTCTCCCACAAGTCCCAAAACAAGGCAAAGTCCTGCCCTATTATAACAAGGTGCAACAGGTCCTTGACTACGCCCACCACCAGGACCACAGGGTAGTCCTTAGCGTCTCGATGGATACAGCAGATGTCCACTTTTTTCTGCAGAATCAGACGATGAGGAATTATGACCCTCACTAGGGTTACCAAACTCCCAGAATCGAACAGACCAGTCATTTGCGCTCCATTCACTGACACGGGGCATGCCTGCGGTCCCACGCCTCGTGGAGGGACAGCACTGCAGGCAGGATATGCAAAGTAGCGCCGTCCTGTGCTGCAGTCTACTGGCTCGTTGGTCATAGGGCAACAGGCCACTATTAGACCCGGGGTGTGACATCGCCAACAAATTAAGTTATTGGATGGGGCCTTTGGTAGCAACTCAGACCCCTCCTGAACTCTAGGATGCCCCCCAGATGTGGTTCTAGTTCCCCTCTTTTGGGTGTCCATCCCCCATGTTGGGAACCACAGTATGGAGATGCTGCCACCCCTTACTTCCCCAAAGCACTCTCGACCGCCTGGTAGCTTTCTACCAACCTCACAAGGTCATTGGCATTATGGGGATCTCCCTGGGCAACCCAGGATGGCACCAGCCTTGGAAGGGAGTGTATGAACCTGTCCATCACAATCCTCGCCACTATCTGTGCTGGAGAGGAAGATTCCGGTTGCAACCACTTTTGGACCAAGTGTAGGAGGTAAAACATTTGGGACCGGGAAGGTTTGTCACTGCAATAGGCCCAGTGGTACACCCGCATCATGTCAGTCAGAGTCACTCCTAAGCACGCCAAAATCTCAGTCTTCAACTTGGTGTACTCTTTTGCATCTTGCAAGGCCAAGTTATAATAGGCCTTCTGCTGTTTCCCTGTTAAATATGGTGCCAGAACCTCCGCCCACTGCTCTGGAGGCAATATCTCTCGCTCCGCCACCCTCTCAAAAATTGTCAGAAATGCCTCGTCCTCATCACCCGGGATCATCTTTTGTAAGGCTCTTCTTAACGTCTTCCTGGCAAGTGAGTCATCACTTGGACTTGGGGGTGGGGCGATTGAACTGCCATGGATTAACTCGGCTAGGAGGTTTATCTGCTGTTTGTACTGCTGCTGCTGCCACTGCTGCTGTTGATGCTGCCGGAGATTAACCTGCACCAGTTGCTTTATCAGCTCCTCCATGATGCCAGACGTCCCCTACTGGCTGACGGCCTTCACCCAAGACATAAACGGTTTCCTGTAGCAGTCACACTGCCCCTTGGGATTTGTGACTGTGCTTCTAGCACCAATTGTAGGGTTTAATACTCACTCGTCTGCGGTTGAGGTAGACACAGGAAGCATTTTCATTGAAATCCAAACTGGTTTATTCAGACAGCATAAACAAAAACATCCTTTTCCGGCACAAAGTGGAAGCACAAAGTAAAATGTCCACACAATGTTGCAGGTTCGCCTGCTCAGGTCAGTGTCCAAACCTTAGTACAGACTAACGCCTTGGAGATCCACAGGTCTCCAGACACAGACACTGAATGAGACATTTGGTCTCTATTTTATTTACCAAACCACGCTCCAGAGGTGGGGATATGTGGGCAGCCATTCCCACCCATTTTTTATGACTGCTCTTAAAACCGGCCTGATACGCCCTATTAACCCTGTCAGCAGTATAAGTGCTGGAGCATGCTTTCTCGGGTTTACATCACCGAAGCTACCAACCTCGATGATACATATTTCCCCTCAAGGACCTGTCCGTCAGCCATCTTACACTATATACATGTCATTAAGGGTATACAAGTTTAAAGATTGCACATTTTTCAAAATTTTCAGAAAATTTGGAAAATTTTCATGAATAAAGACAAAACAACAGATCTGAATTTACCGGTAGTAACAGGTAAAATGTTTTACAACAACAAAATCACAATCTCAGAATCACTGACAGAAGCATTTTAAAGTTATTACCGCAGAAAGTGACGTATCAGACTTGAAAAATGGGGCTGTCAGGAAGTTTAAGGCTGATTTACACGAGACAGGGTTAAGAAACATGGAATGGTATTGTGCAGTACATACCTATAGGTGAAGCATCATCTCCCTCAGAATCTTCCTCTGTATAGTAATGAAACACTTATTAGTAAGGGTGAAAAAATAATATATATATACATTATATATACAGTACAGACCAAAAGTTTGGACACACCTTCCCATTTAAAGATTTTTCTGTATTTTCATGACTTTGAAAATTGTACATTCACACTGAAGGCATCAAAACTATGAATTAACACATGTGGAATTATATACTTAACAAAAAAGTGTGAAACAACTGAAAATATGTCTTATATTCTAGGTTCTTCAAAGTACCCACCTTTTGCTTTGATGACTGCTTTGCACACTCTTGGCATTCTCTTGATGAGCTTCAAGAGGTGGTCACCGGAAATGGTTTTCACTTCACAGGTGTGCCCTGTCAAGTTTAATAAGTGGTATTTCTTGCCTTATAAAAGGGGTTGGGACCATCAGTTGTGTTGTGCAGAAGTCTGGAGGATACACAGCTGATAGTCCAACTGAATAGACTGTTAGAATTTGTATTATGGCAAGAAAAAAGCAGCTAAGTAAAGAAAAACAAGTGGCCATCATTACTTTAAGAAATGAAGGTCAGTCTGTTCGAAAAATTGGGCAAACTTTGAAAGTGTCCCCAAGTGCAGTGGCAAAAACCATCAAGCGCTACAAAGAAACTGGCTCACATGAGGACCGCCCAGGAAACGAAGACCAAGAGTCACCTCTGCTTCTGAGGATAAGTTTATCCGAGTCACCAGCCTCAGAAATCGCAGGTTAACAGCAGCTCAGATTAGAGACCAGGTCAATGCCATACAGAGTTCTAGCAGCAGACACATCTCTTCAACAACTGTTAAGAGGAGACTTTGTGCAGCAGGCCTTCATGGTAAAATAGCTGCTAGGAAACCACTGCTAAGGACAGGCAACAAGCAGAAGAGACTTGTTTGGGCTAAAGAACTCAAGGAATGGACATTAGACCAGTGGAAATCTGTGCTTTGGTCTGATGAGTGCAATTTGAGATCTTAGGTTCCAACCACTGTGTCTTTGTGCGACGCAGAAAAGGTGAACGGATGGACTCTACATGCCTGGTTCCCACCGTGAATTATGGAGGAGGAGGTGTGATGGTGTGGGGGTGCTTTGTTGGTGACACTGTTGGGGATTTATTCAAAATTGAAGGCATACTGAACCAGCATGGCTACCACAGCATCTTGCAGGGGCATGCTATTCCATCCAGTTTGCGTTTAGTTGGACCATCATTTATTTTTCAACAGGATAATGACCCCAAACACACCTCCAGGCTGTGTAAGGGCTATTTGACCAATAAGGAGAGTGAAGGGGTGCTACGCCAGATGACCTGGCCTCCACAGTCACCAGACCTGAACCCAATCAAGATGGTTTGGAGTGAGCTGGACCGCAGAGTGAAGGCAAAAGGGCCAACAAGTGCTAAGCATCTCTGGGAACTCCTTCAAGATTGTTGGAAGACCATTTCCGGTGACTACCACTTGAAGCTCATCAAGAGAATGCCAAGAGTGTGCAAAGCAGTCATCAAAGCAAAAAGTGGCTACTTTGAAGAACCTAGAATATAAGACATATTTTCAGTTGTTTCACACTTTTTTGTTAAGTATATAATTCCACATGTGTTAATTCATAGTTTTGATGCCTTCAGTGTGAATGTACAATTTTCATAGTCATGAAAATACAGAAAAATCTTTAAATGAGGTGTATCCAAACTTTTGGTCTGTACTGTATGTATTTAACAGTAAAATTATGTCAACAGATATCGCTAATCCACTGGTTAAATAACACAGAGGAAACAAAGGAATATGTTAATCAATAAGACAGTTCATACTCTGGATTGAGGCCATATGCCTGCCTCTCCTTCAATCTGTGTATTCTGTTGCCACCTCGCCTTTTCAAAGGAATAGACTCCAAGTAGCGTAATTGTGAAACGTTATGTCCGGCAGAAACAAGATGAAAGGGAACTGGCAGCATTGTCCTCTTACACCTAATGGTAGATTTATGCTGAGGTGCGCTTTTAAGGGGTTGTACACTAATATTTAAAATATGCCAAAGCGTTTTTATAATGAAAAGCAACTTCTTTATAATTACCTTCCTCTGTCAGTGAGCGGCGCTATCACTGGCCGCTCACAGGCAGCACGTGAACCCCCGCTGACGTCCCGTTTATTGAGGCGTGACTCAGCGCTGGGGTCCCCGTGGTGGCTTCTGGGTTGAAGGCGGGGTTACCCCACCGTGTCACACCCAGCATCCACCGCGCGTTTTCCCAATGAATGGGGAGAGGGACAGCATGCGGTGGATGCTGGGTATGACTTGAGGGGATAACCCCGCACACAACCCAGCAGCCACCATGGAACGCGGAAGAGAGAGATCCCCGGCAGCAGTCTGGACTTGTCGTGACATCAGCGGATGTCAGTGCCGGCTGCAGCCGGGGGTTAAGTGATGCCTGTGAGCGGTCAGTCATAGCGCCACTCACAGGCAGAAAAGGAAGAGGGAGGCAATTACAAAGAAGCAGCTTTTCAACATAAAAATGCTTTGCCATATTTTACATAGTAGTGGACAACCCCTTTAAGTACAAGGGACCTGGGTGTATGAATATGTCCAAGTCCATAAAGGGGTTAATTAATGCAAAATGGAATGAAAGAATTAAAAATGCCATTAAGTCAAATTCCATTTAGCTAATATGTTACTTTAGACCCAAATTTTAGCCTGCACAATTTATTATGTAATTTCTCCTAAACGCAGCATTGCCCCATACATAGCAGACACTAATATTTTCTAGCTATATACAGTACATAGCATTAAGGGTAAACAATTAAAGCGGTTGTGCCACCATAAAGAATACAGTTAACCAACCAGAAAAGGTGGAAATAAATAGTTTTGTAATTTACAGTGATTCAAAATTATGCTTCATTCAAAAGTTACCAAGCTTTTACTTTTATGAATGCTGCTCTCTGGCGCCCCCTGGCGTTATTCCACTACATCCTGGTAGTGGGTGATCAGCTGGTCGGGTTTGGGCAGTTCCTGTCACAAGAGCTCCCAACCGGCAGTCTGCACAATGTATTGCAAGAAAAGAAATGAAAAATTCCATCTCCAAAAACGTTGTATTAAAAAATTCCAAGTTGTTATTACATCATTTTAAAATCTGATGAGGTCACAAGGTACATGGGGATTCACATAGCAACACGTTTCCAATGCCAACCAGCTTTCTTTGTCAAGCTACTATGACATGATTCTGTGATCTTTTAAATATTTCTGAAACCAATATGATGCAGTGACTGGGATTGTATACGAGGGATGTGATATATCCCCCAGAATGTGTACAGAGACCTATTAAATCCATTGGAGTGCATTGCAGTCACACGCTCACCTCCGGCTGCAATGCAGGAATGAAGGTGAGCATTGACCTGGTCAGGCTATCTGGCTAAGGCAGATTAAGTAAAACCCGGCAGGGCCTTCATTTCTTGGGGGAGGCTACAGGAAGGCAGTGGGGCGGCCTCCTCCCTCCAAGCCGGGTTTTCCAGTGGCTCTTGCCACAGGTCCTTTAAAAACCCTGCACTAAGGATTAGTGTGGTTCTATGTTGGAACCTGCTAGGAGCATAGCAGGAAAGCTCATCAGGATTGAGTGTGGCTGAACCCACGCCTGGGAAGGCTCTGCACCTGTCAGGCTCTGAGTGGCCCGGCGCGGCCGTTGCCTATGGCAACCGTTGTTTAAGGACTTGTGTTATCCCAGAGGACTTTTCTGTTTACCGGTGAGTTGCTGAATAAAGCTGTTTATATTGGACTTGCTTGGGTCACTGCCTCAGTTACTGCAGGTTGTGAACACCGCTGCCTTACAGCTTGGTGGAGAATGCGGGCATAGTGACTGAGGCATACCCCACTGGCCGCTGCATGACCACAATCCGGCCGGCCACCTTTCAGCCCCACCCTGTGGACAAAATGGAGGAGCTGTTAAAGCAGCTGGTACTTACCCAGCAGCAGCAGCTGCAGTCTCAGAGGTAGGAGCTGGAACAGCAGCATAATCAGCAGCAGCAGCTACTGTACCAGCAGCAGCAAAAACCAAAGAACTGTTGCTGCAACAGATTGCTGCCCTGCGGGAGACGCCGACGGCACCAGCCCCGGAACGTCGCGAGGCCAGGGACAAGGTTCGCTCAGCGTTGAGGAAGATGGGACCGGAGGACGATGTGGAAGCCTTCCTGACCATTTATGAGCGCACAGAGGAGCGGGAAAACCTACCGGATGGCCAGTGGGCAGATGTGGTGGCTCAGTTTCTGGTCGGCGATGCCCAAAAGGCCTTCTTCGACCTCAGTCGGGAGGAAAAAAGGACTACCAGAGACTGAAAGGTGAGATCCTTGCCCGACTGGGGGTCAATACATACGTGAGGGCTCAGCATGTATTTTCATAGGCTTATGTGGATACCCGACACACCCGGTCTCAGGCTTATGACCTCCTGCAGCTGGTAAAGAGGTTGCTCCAGCCTGAGACTTTGTCTCCAGCCCAGATGGTGGAGAGGGTGCTGTTGACCGGCTGGTGAGGACTCTGCCAGCCGCTATCCAAAGTTGGGTGGGGCAAGGGGACTCCAGCACACTCGACCAGGTGGTCAGCCTGATCGAGCGCTACTCAGCCATTCAGGACTTTATCCGGGACTCTGCCCCCTCGCGGCTGTCACGCCGATCCCTGCCAAATCAGGAACCTGGAAAGGGGTCGCGTCCCTCTGCTGAGGACAGTCAGCACCGTACCCGTGCTGAAGGGGTAACCTGAAATGAGAGTCGCAGGAGACCAGTTCCCTCCCAAACAGTCATAAGACCTAACATTACCTCCACCATTAGGTGCTGACGGTGTCAGGGGAAGGGACATGTGGTTGCTAACTGCCCCCTAACTACGGAACCCATGGACTGCGGGATTATCCACCGGGTCTCAATGTACGCCCAGACTGTCTGCACTGCGATCGCCGACCCCCCTGACAGTGAACCCCAACTGTGTCAGGTACTGGTTAATGGGTACCCCACAGAGGCCCTCCTAGATTCGGTGAGCCTAGTGACTTTGGTACATGGGTCGATGGTGGCAGGAGACAACCTCAGTGGACGGACTGTCGGGGGTTGTGTGCATTCATGGGGACCTCCGAGAGTACCCAACCGCAGGTAGTTTTATCCAAGCCATGTGGAGACATAAAACATGTGGTGGGGGTGGTAAAAACTCTTCCCTATGGGACTGTGTTGGAAAGAGACTTGCCCCCCGAGCCGGAAGTGTCCCGGGGCACGTTTGGGACAGTTCAGCTACAGGATGCCACTCTGACTCGGGCGCGGGAAAGGGTGTTAGAGGTAAATGGCGTAGCTCAACAGCTCCGTGCAGATACTGTATTTACACGCATGGTAGTCAAGAGTGAGTTGCTCTATAGGGTAGACAAAATCAGGGACCAGGTCGTGGAACAGTTAGTGGTATCTCAGTTGTACCGTCTGCAGTTGGCACACACACACCTGCTGGGTGGACACTTGGGGGTTAAAAAGACGTAAGAGCGTATATTGCAGCGGTTCTTTTGGCTGGGGATTTACGCGGAGGTCCAAAAGTACTGTGAATCCTGCCCTGAATGTCAGTTGACCACACCCACCGCAAGTTTCCGTAGCTCATTGGTACCCCTGCCAGTAATAGAGGTACCTTTTGAAAGGATTGCAATGGACTTGGTAGGGTCCATTGTAAAATCCGCTCGTGGCCTTCAACATATACTGATGGTCGTCGACTGTGCCACCCGGTGCCCGGAGGCTATACCGCTACGCCACACCTCGGCATAACAAATTGCACGGGAGCTGTTTGCCATGTTCTGTCGCCTTGGACTACCTAAGGAGATCCTGATGGATCAGGGGACCCCTTTTATGTCCAAAATGACAAGGGAAGTGTGCAAACTGCTAAAAATTAAACAATTGCGCACCTCGGTGTACCAACCTCAAACCGACGGGCTAGTAGAACGGTTCAATAAAACCCTCAAGTTCATGTTAAAAAAGGTGGTTTCTAAGGACGGAAGGGATTGGGACATGTTGCTACCCTATTTGATGTTCGCCATCCGTGAGGTACCCCAGGCTTCCACAGGGTTCTCTCCCTTTGAGTTATTGTACGGCAGACACCCTAGAGGTCTGTTGGACGTAGCCAAAGAGACGTGGGAACAAGAGCCGACTCCACATAGGAGTATAACTGAACACGTGGCTAGCATGCAGGACTGGATCGCGGCGGTCATGCCCATCGTGAAAGAACATTTGTTAGATGCCCAGGCAGCCCAGAGGCGCACATATAATAAAAGAGCCAGAGTCAGGTCTTTTAACAAGGGCGATCGGGTGTTAGTACTTGTACCCACAGCCGAGAGTAAGCTCATGGCCAAGTGGAAAGGGCCATATGAGGTTCGAGAAAAGGTGGGGGAGGTAAATTACCAGGTGTATCAGCCCGGAAGGAGGAAATCTTAGAAAGATCGAGAGTGGTTAGTTACAGACATCACTCCGGGCATATCACCAGAGAGTTCTCTACCTTCAGCCAGGGATGCGTCCGGGGGAGAGGTCAGGATAAGTGATGCTCTCACTAAATAGCAGCGACGGGCGGCTCGCTCACTGGTGCAGCAGAATACCGACGTGTTCTCAGAGCTACCGGGTAGGACTACAGTTCTCCAACATGACATTGTCACCAAACCTGGGGTAAGGGTGCGAAAGAGACCGTACCGGGTAACCGAAGCCCGGAGGCAAGCCATCACGGCTGAGGTAAAACAGATGCTCCAGTTAGGCGTCATCGAGAAATGACAGAGTGGGCTAGCCCCATTGTACTGATTACGAAACCAGACGGATCGTTACGCTTCCGTAACGATTTCCGAAAATTAAATGAAGTGTCGAAGTTTGACCTTTATCCAATGCCCAGGGTGGATGAGCTGATTGAGAGACTGGGGTAGGCCCAGTACTTTACCACGCTCGATCTCACCAAGGGTTACTGGCAGGTACCTCTCACGAAATCGGCGGAGGAAAAGACCGCCTTCATAACTACGGAGGGTCTATATCACTATGCGGTCTTACCTTTTGGGTTACATGGGGCCCTGGCTACATTCCAGAGGTTGATGGACATAGTGCTCAAGTCTCATCAGTAGTACGCCTCCGCATATCTAGATGATATTATCATCTTTAGCACCGACTGGCATACGCATCTATCCCAGGTACAAGCAGTGCTGGATTCTCTCAGAGTCGCTGAGTTAACGGCAAACCCAAAAAAATGTGCGATAGGGCTAGAGGAAGCCCGATATTTGGGGTATGCGATTGGCCGAGGAGTTATCAAGCCCCAAATCAATAAAGTTGAGGCCATAAAAAATTGTCCTAAACCGTCAAATACACAGCAGGTGAGGGCGTTCCTTAACATCCTTGGGTATTACCGCCAGTTTATACCTAATTTTGCTGGGAGAACGGCGACCCTGACCGATCTCTTGAAAGGAAAAAAATCAGTAATGGTTCAGTGGAACCTTCAGGCAGAAGAAGCCTTTCAGTCCATGAAGTTGGCCCTGTGTGAACAGCCGGTCCTCATCAGCCCCAACTTCAAGGAAACTTTCATTGTACAGACAGATGCCTCAGAAGTAGGCCCAGGGTGCCAGTGGCGACTTTGCCAATCCTGGTGTTATGTGGCAAATGCCAAGTGTCCTGCACGGTGTTGGGCTGTGAGCACAACCCCCATCTGTGGACGTCAGACCCTCATACCACCCTCATGGAGTCGGTTTCCAACTGATTGTGCAGACACATGCACATTTGTGACCTGCTGGAGGTCATTTTGCACGGCTCTGGCAGTGCTCCTCCTGTTCCTCCTTGCACAAAGGTGGAGGTAGAGGTCCTGCTGCTGGGTTGTTGCTCTCCTACGGCCCTCTCCACATCTCCTTTTGTACTGGCCTGTCTCCTGGTAGTGCATCCAGCCTCTGGACACTACGGTGACAGACACAGCAAACCTTCTTGCCACAGCTTGCATTGATGTGCCATCCAGAATGAGCTGCACTACCTGAGCAACTTCTGTGGGTTGTCGAGTCCGTCTCATGCTACCACAAGTATGAAAGTACAACCAACATTCAAAAGTGACCAAAACATCAGCCAGAAAGCATTGGTACTGAGATATGGTCTGTGCTCCCCACCTGCAGAACCACTCCTTTATTGAGGGTGTCTTGAAAATTGCCAATCATTTCCATCTATTGTCTATTCCATTTGCACAACAGCATGTGAAATTGATTGTTAATCAGTGTTGCTTCCTAAGTGGACAGTTTGATTTCACAGAAGTTTCATTTACTTGGAGTTATATTCTGTTGTTTAAGTGTTCCCTTTATTTTATGAGCAGTGTATTTGATATGTAACTTTCTATGTATTTGTCTCATTGGTCATGTAATGGGTGTGATCTCATTGGTCATGTAATTGGTGTATTACTTGTAATTGGTTTCGGAAATATTTAAAAGATCACAGAATCATGTCATAGTAGCTTGACAAAGAAAGCTGGTTGGCTTTGGAAACGAATTGCTATGTGAATCCCCATGTACCTTGTGACCTCATCAGATGTTAAAATGATGTAATAACAACTTGGAATTTTTTAATACAACTTTTTTGGAGATGGAATTTTTCATTTCTTTTCTTGCAATACATTGTGCAGACTGCCGGTTGGAAGCTCTTATGACAGGAACTGCCCAAACCCGACCAGCTGATCACCCACTACCAGGACGTAGGATAATAACGCCAGGGGGCGCCAGAGAGCAGCATTCATAAAAGTAAAAGCTTGGTAACTTTTGAATGAAGCATAATTTTGAATCAATGTAAATTACAAAACTGTTTATTTCCACCTTTTCTGGTTGGTTAACTGTATTCTTTATGGTGGCACAACCGCTTTGTTTACCCTTAATGCCATGTACTGTATATAGCTAGAAAATATTAGTGTCTGCTATGTATGGGGCAATGCTGCGTTTAGGAGAAATTACATAATAAATTGTGCAGGCTAAAATTTGGGTCTAAAGTAACATATTAGCTGAATGGAATTTGACTTAATGGAATTTTTCACTTCTTTTTTGCATTGATTCCAAGTGTGACCACACGTTGTTCCTGGCTTCAACACACTGAAATCCTGGAGGGTGAGCTGACTTCCATTTGTTCTCTATTGTTATGCACAATGTATTCTTTGTCACAAGGCTCCCTGCTGTAAACACAGAGTGTCTGTCATTCACCCCCTCCCCCTGTGCTCATAGCTGATCTCCAGGTGGGACACCTCCTCCCCCTGCTTCATAGCTGATCTCGGGGTGAGACACTCCCTCCCCCTGCACTCACAGCTGATCAACAGGTGAGATACCTCCCCCCTGTGTTCACAGATGATCTCCAGGTGAGATACTCCCTCCCATTGTGCTCACAGCTCATAGCTCATCTCCAGGTTAGACACCCTCTCCCCCTGTGCTCATAGCTGATCTCGGGGTGAGACACTCCCTCCCCCTGTGCTCATAGCTGATCTCCGGGTGAGATACCTCCCCCCTGTGTTCACAGATGATCTCCAGGTGAGATACTCCCTCCCATTGTGCTCACAGCTCATAGCTCATCTCCAGGTTAGACACCCTCTCCCCCTGCGCTCACAGCTCATCTCCGGGTGAGATCATCTGCTTCACAGACTTGAGAGCCCGATAGCAGGGAAACACTTCCCATACTTAGTCTGCGAAGCAGATGATCTCACCCAGAGCTGAGCTGTGAGCACAGGGGGAGGGGGTATCTCACTCGGAGATCAGCAGTGAGCGCAGGGGGAGTATCTCACCTAGAGATCAGCAGTGAGCACAGGGGGAGGGGGTATCTCACCTAGAGATCAGCAGTGAGCGCAGGGGGAGGGGGTATCTCACTCAGAGATGATCTGTGAGTGCAGGGGGAGGGGGTATCTCACCCAGAGATCAGCAGTGAGTGCAGGGGGAGGGGGTATCTCACTCAGAGATGATCTGTGAGTGCAGGGGGAGGGGGTATCTCACCTAGAGATCAGCAGTGAGCGCAGGGGGAGGGGGTATCTCACTCAGAGATGATCTGTGAGTGCAGGGGGAGGGGGTATCTCACCCGGAGTTGAGCTGTGAGTGCAGGGGGAGAATCTCACCTAGAGATCAGCTGTGAGTGCAGGGGGAGGGGGTATCTCACCTAGAGATCAGCAGTGAGCGCAGGGGGAGGGGGTATCTCACCTAGAGAGCAGCAGTGAGCGCAGGGGGAGGGGGTATCTCACCTAGAGATCAGCAGTGAGCGCAGGGGGAGGGTGTCTCACCTAGAGATCAGCAGTGAGCGCAGGGGGAGGGTGTCTCACCTAGAGATCAGCAGTGAGCGCAGGGGGAGGGTGTCTCACCTAGAGATCAGCAGTGAGCGCAGGGGGAGGGTGTCTCACCTAGAGATCAGCAGTGAGCGCAGGGGGAGGGGTTATCTCACCTAGAGAGCAGCAGTGAGCGCAGGGGGAGGGGGTATCTCACCTAGAGATCAGCAGTGAGCGCAGGGGGAGGGTGTCTCACCTAGAGATCAGCAGTGAGCCCAGGGGGAGGGTGTCTCACCTAGAGATCAGCAGTGAGCGCAGGGGGAGGGAGGTATCTCACTTGGAGATGAGCTGTGAGTGCAGGTGGAGGGGGTATCTCACCTAGAGAGCAGCAGTGAGCGCAGGGGGAGGGGGTATCTCACCTAGAGATCAGCAGTGAGCGCAGGGGGAGGGGGTATCTCACCCGGAGATTAGCTATGAGCTCAGGGGGAGGGGGTATCTCACCCGGAGATCAACTGAGAGCTATGAGCAGAGGAGGAGGGGGTTTTCTGACCCAGAGGTGAGCTGTGAGCGCATTGGGAGGGGGTATCTCACCCGGAGATCAGCTGTGAGCTATGAGCACAGGGGGAGGGGGTGAATCACACACAGGTTGTGCTTACAGCAGGGGGCCTTGTGACAGAGAATACATTTTGCATGCTGCGAGTAGGGAGCTCTTACGCCAGGAACTGCGCAAACTCGACCAGCTGATCACCCACTACCAGGACGTAATGGAATAACGCCAGGGGGCGCCAGAGAACAGCATTTGAAAAATAAAAGCTTGGTATCTTTTGAATGAAGCATAATTTTGAATCACTATAAATTACAAAACGATTTATTTCCACCTTTTCTGGTTGGTCAATTGTATTCTTTATGGTGGCACAACCGCTTTAAGTTTAAAATTTCACATTTTTCTAAATTTTTAGAAAATCTGGGATATTTTCATGAATAACAACAAAACGTATTAATTTAAAATTTACCAGCTGCAACAGGTACAATTTGTTCCAAAAAGAAGATCAGAATATCAGAATGACTAGCAGAAGCATTTCAAAGTTATTACCAAATAAAGTGACGTTTCAGATATGAAAAATGGGGCTGTCAGAAAGGTTAATACTGATTACCACGAGACAGGGCTAAGAAACATGAAATGGTAATGTGCAGTACATACCTATGCTCAAAAGTGCAGGCATATCATGCCAGTAATAAAAGGAAATACTGATTAGTCAGGGTGATAAAACAATGTATGTAACATGTAGGTGAGTGGTATGTATAAATATCTTTTTTTTTTTCAGTACCCAGCATAAAGTGACTACAAGAAGTAGGATTTTAGTTAATACCTCACTGAACACAAGAACAGTTTCCAAAATACTAACAAGACGGAGTTTCACAGAACATTTTTTTCACCCATAGCATGAAAGTAATGTTAATATCATAACTTTCATTACAAAATCTTCAGTTTTACCCAAATTCAGTGATGCACCCTACACCAAAACTACTACATCTAGTATTTTGTATGACCTCTATGATTGTTAAGGACAGCACCAAGTCTTCTACACATGGAACGAATAAGTTGGTGACATAAAGTAACATCTATCTCTTTCTATTCCTCCAGAACGACCATTTTAGAACCTGAATGTAGAGCCCTTCTAACTTGTCTCTTCAGAATTCCTCGGTATGTCCTGCACTTCTGTGATGCGTGTTGGAGTACTTGTAAGATGTGTGCAGCTTATTCTTGTGATCTTTCTGATATGTGCACATCTACTTGTGTAATTTGTGCACTGTGCTTGTGTGACATCTCTCAAGTCTACGCTGTGCTTGTGTGACATCTCTCAAGTCTGTGCTGTGCTTGTGTGACATCTCTCAAGTCTGCGCTCAGCTTGTGTGACATCTCTCAAGTCTAAGCTGTGCTTGTGCGACATCTCTCAAGTCTAAGCTGTGCTTGTGTGACATCTCTCAAGTCTGTGCTGTGCTTGTGTGACATCTCTCAAGTCAGAGCTGTGCTTGTGTGACATCTCTCAAGTCTACGCTGTGCTTGTGTGACATCTCTCAAGTCAGAGCTGTGCTTGTGTGACATCTCTCAAGTCTGCGCTGTGCTTGTGTGACATCTCTCAAGTCTGCGCTGTGCTTGTGTGACATCTCTCAAGTCTGCGCTGTGCTTGTGTGACATCTCTCAAGTCTGCGCTCAGCTTGTGTGACATCTCTCAAGTCTACGCTGTGCTTGTGTGACATCTCTCAAGTCTGCGCTGTGCTTGTGTGACATCTCTCAAGTCTGCGCTGTGCTTGTGTGACATCTCTCAAGTCTGCGCTGTGCTTGTGTGACATCTCTCAAGTCTGCGCTGTGCTTGTGTGACATCTCTCAAGTCTGCGCTCTGCTTGTGTGACATCTCTCAAGTCTACGCTGTGCTTGTGTGACATCTCTCAAGTCTACGCTGTGCTTGTGTGACATCTCTCAAGTCTGCGCTCAGCTTGTGTGACATCTCTCAAGTCTACGCTGTGCTTGTGTGACATCTCTCAAGTCTGCGCTGTGCTTGTGTGACATCTCTCAAGTCTGCGCTGTGCTTGTGTGACATCTCTCAAGTCTGCGCTGTGCTTGTGTGACATCTCTCAAGTCTGCGCTGTGCTTGTGTGACATCTCTCAAGTCTGCGCTCTGCTTGTGTGACATCTCTCAAGTCTACGCTGTGCTTGTGTGACATCTCTCAAGTCTGCGCTGTGCTTGTGTGACATCTCTCAAGTCTGCGCTGTGCTTGTGTGACATCTCTCAAGTCTGCGCTCTGCTTGTGTGACATCTCTCAAGTCTACGCTGTGCTTGTGTGACATCTCTCAAGTCTGCGCTGTGCTTGTGTGACATCTCTCAAGTCTGTGCTGTGCTTGTGTGACATCTCTCAAGTCTACGCTGTGCTTGTGTGACATCTCTCAAGTCTGTGCTGTGCTTGTGTGACATCTCTCAAGTCTGGGCTGTGCTTGTGTGACATCTCTCAAGTCTGCGCTGTGCTTGTGTGACATCTCTCAAGTCTGCGCTGTGCTTGTGTGACATCTCTCAAGTCTGCGCTGTGCTTGTGTGACATCTCTCAAGTCTGCGCTGTGCTTGTGTGACATCTCTCAAGTCTGTGCTGTGCTTGTGTGACATCTCTCAAGTCTGCGCTCAGCTTGTGTGACATCTCTCAAGTCTAAGCTGTGCTTGTGCGACATCTCTCAAGTCTAAGCTGTGCTTGTGTGACATCTCTCAAGTCTGTGCTGTGCTTGTGTGACATCTCTCAAGTCAGAGCTGTGCTTGTGTGACATCTCTCAAGTCTACGCTGTGCTTGTGTGACATCTCTCAAGTCAGAGCTGTGCTTGTGTGACATCTCTCAAGTCTGCGCTGTGCTTGTGTGACATCTCTCAAGTCTGCGCTGTGCTTGTGTGACATCTCTCAAGTCTGCGCTGTGCTTGTGTGACATCTCTCAAGTCTGCGCTCAGCTTGTGTGACATCTCTCAAGTCTACGCTGTGCTTGTGTGACATCTCTCAAGTCTGCGCTGTGCTTGTGTGACATCTCTCAAGTCTGCGCTGTGCTTGTGTGACATCTCTCAAGTCTGCGCTGTGCTTGTGTGACATCTCTCAAGTCTGCGCTGTGCTTGTGTGACATCTCTCAAGTCTGCGCTCTGCTTGTGTGACATCTCTCAAGTCTACGCTGTGCTTGTGTGACATCTCTCAAGTCTGCGCTGTGCTTGTGTGACATCTCTCAAGTCTGCGCTCAGCTTGTGTGACATCTCTCAAGTCTACGCTGTGCTTGTGTGACATCTCTCAAGTCTGCGCTGTGCTTGTGTGACATCTCTCAAGTCTGCGCTGTGCTTGTGTGACATCTCTCAAGTCTGCGCTGTGCTTGTGTGACATCTCTCAAGTCTGCGCTGTGCTTGTGTGACATCTCTCAAGTCTGCGCTCTGCTTGTGTGACATCTCTCAAGTCTACGCTGTGCTTGTGTGACATCTCTCAAGTCTGCGCTGTGCTTGTGTGACATCTCTCAAGTCTGCGCTGTGCTTGTGTGACATCTCTCAAGTCTGCGCTCTGCTTGTGTGACATCTCTCAAGTCTACGCTGTGCTTGTGTGACATCTCTCAAGTCTGCGCTGTGCTTGTGTGACATCTCTCAAGTCTGTGCTGTGCTTGTGTGACATCTCTCAAGTCTACGCTGTGCTTGTGTGACATCTCTCAAGTCTGTGCTGTGCTTGTGTGACATCTCTCAAGTCTGGGCTGTGCTTGTGTGACATCTCTCAAGTCTGCGCTGTGCTTGTGTGACATCTCTCAAGTCTGCGCTGTGCTTGTGTGACATCTCTCAAGTCTGCGCTGTGCTTGTGTGACATCTCTCAAGTCTGCGCTGTGCTTGTGTGACATCTCTCAAGTCTGCGCTGTGCTTGTGTGACATCTCTCAAGTCTGCGCTGTGCTTGTGTGACATCTCTCAAGTCTGCGCTGTGCTTGTGTGATGTGTCTGGTGTGTGATGCACTCATGTTACTTGTATGACAAGTGATTTTTTGATTTGTGCCTAACATGTTTTTATTGCATCAAATAATGTTACTTAAAGTGAATTTCTGTTTTAATTCTTTTACTGTCCTTAGGCTTGCCCTAGAGAAAAACAATAAAATCAGGGATACTCTCAGGGTCAGCAATTCCTCTTCCGCTACTGCCCTGGTCTTTGTTTTCAGGCTGCAGCCGTGATGTCCTGACTAAAACACGTGACTGCTGGAGCTTAAAGGGGTTTTCCCAGAAACAAAAGTTCATTTTAAAAATGGTCTGTGTCTGACCGTGTATGGAAAATACCACAGCTCCTGAGCGGAGGAGGAAGCCAAAGACAATACAGACATTACATCAGGGGATCACAAAGGATTCATTTTGAGAGGTAAAATATTGTTTAAACACAGGCAGTGAAATATTTTACCTCACAAAATGAATCAATCCTATGAGATCCCGTGCTGGAATGTCTGCATTGTCTTTTGCAGCCTTCCCTGCCCAGGAGCTGTGGTATGATCAGACCATGTTCCGCACACGGTCAGACACAATAAAATTAACTTTTGTTTGTAGGAAAACCCTTTTAATGACTGAGCTCAGCAGTAATGCCAAGGTAGATGGAACAAGCTGCTGACCCTATGATTGGCTACAGTGGTCACATGAGATATTACCACTGCAGCCTGTAAACACGGACAGGCCAGGAGCATAAAGACATCAATAGACTAGGTGAAAATGAGTAACTCTGATTTTATTATTTTTAGACTAGGTGAAAATGAGTAACTCTGATTTTATTATTTTTAGACTAGGTGAAAATGAGTAACTCTGATTTTATTATTTTTAGACTAGGTGAAAATGAGTAACTCTGATTTTATTATTTTTAGACCAGGTGAAAGTGAGTAACGCTGATTTTATTATTTTTAGACTAGGTGAAAATGAGTAACTCTGATTTTATTATTTTTAGACTAGGTGAAAATGAGTAACTCTGATTTTATTATTTTTAGACTAGGTGAAAATGAGTAACTCTGATTTTATTATTTTTAGACTAGGTGAAAATGAGTAACGCTGATTTTATTATTTTTAGACTAGGTGAAAATGAGTAACTCTGATTTTATTATTTTTAGACTAGGTGAAAATGAGTAACTCTGATTTTATTATTTTTAGACTAGGTGAAAATGAGTAACTCTGATTTTATTATTTTTAGACTAGGTGAAAATGAGTAACTCTGATTTTATTATTTTTAGACTAGGTGAAAATGAGTAACTCTGATTTTATTATTTTTAGAATAGGTGAAAATGAGTAACTCTGATTTTATTATTTTTAGACTAGGTGAAAATGAGTAACTCTGATTTTATTATTTTTAGACTAGGTGAAAATGAGTAACTCTGATTTTATTATTTTTAGACTAGGTGAAAATGAGTAACTCTGATTTTATTATTTTTAGACTAGGTGAAAATGAGTTACTCTGATTTTATTATTTTTAGACTAGGTGAAAATGAGTAACTCTGATTTTATTATTTTTAGACTAGGTGAAAATGAGTAACTCTGATTTTATTATTTTTAGACTAGGTGAAAATGAGTAACTCTGATTTTATTATTTTTAGACTAGGTGAAAATGAGTAACTCTGATTTTATTATTTTTAGACTAGGTGAAAATGAGTAACTCTGATTTATTATTTTTAGACTAGGTGAAAATGAGTAACTGATTTTATTATTTTTAGACTAGGTGAAAATGAGTAACTCTGATTTTATTATTTTTAGACTAGGTGAAAATGAGTAACTCTGATTTTATTATTTTTAGACCAGGTGAAAGTGAGTAACTCTGATTTTATTATTTTTAGACTAGGTGAAAATGAGTAACTCTGATTTTATTATTTTTAGACTAGGTGAAAATGAGTAATTCTGATTTTATTATTTTTAGACTAGGTGAAAATGAGTAACTCTGATTTTATTATTTTTAGACTAGGTGAAAATGAGTAACTCTGATTTTATTATTTTTAGACTAGGTGAAAATGAGTAACTCTGATTTTATTATTTTTAGACTAGATGAAAATGAGTAACTCTGATTTTATTATTTTTAGACTAGGTGAAAATGAGTAACTCTGATTTATTATTTTTAGACTAGGTGAAAATGAGTAACTGATTTTATTATTTTTAGACTAGGTGAAAATGAGTAACTCTGATTTTATTATTTTTAGACTACGTGAATATGAGTAACTCTGATTTTATTATTTTTAGACTAGGTGAAAATGAGTAACTCTGATTTTATTATTTTTAGACTAGGTGACAATGAGTAACTCTGATTTTATTATTTTTAGACTAGGTGAAAATGAGTAACTCTGATTTTATTATTTTTAGACTAGGTGAAAGTGAGTAACTCTGATTTTATTATTTTTAGACTAGGTGAAAATGAGTAACTCTGATTTTATTATTTTTAGACTAGGTGAAAATCAGTAACTCTGATTTTATTATTTTTAGACTAGGTGAAAATGAGTAACTCTGATTTTATTATTTTTAGACTAGGTGAAAATGAGTAACTCTGATTTTATTATTTTTAGACTAGGTGAAAATGAGTAACTCTGATTTTATTATTTTTAGACTAGGTGAAAATGAGTAACTCTGATTTTATTATTTTTAGACTAGGTGAAAATGAGTAACTCTGATTTATTATTTTTAGACTAGGTGAAAATGAGTAACTGATTTTATTATTTTTAGACTAGGTGAAAATGAGTAACTCTGATTTTATTATTTTTAGACTACTTGAATATGAGTAACTCTGATTTTATTATTTTTAGACTAGGTGAAAATGAGTAACTCTGATTTTATTATTTTTAGGCTAGGTGAGAATGAGTAACTCTGATTTTATTATTTTTAGACTAGGTGAAAATGAGTAACTCTGATTTTATTATTTTTAGACTAGGTGAAAATGAGTAACTCTGATTTTATTATTTTTAGACTAGGTGAGAATGAGTAACTCTGATTTTATTATTTTTAGACTAGGTGAAAATGAGTAACTCTGATTTTATTATTTTTAGACTAGGTGAGAATGAGTAACTCTGATTTTATTATTTTTAGACTAGGTGAAAATGAGTAACTGATTTTATTATTTTTAGACTAGGTGAAAATGAGTAACTCTGATTTTATTATTTTTAGACTAGGTGAGAATGAGTAACTCTGATTTTATTATTTTTAGACTAGGTGAAAATGAGTAACTCTGATTTTATTATTTTTAGACTAGGTGAAAATGAGTAACTCTGATTTTATTATTTTTAGACTAGGTGAAAATGAGTAACTCTGATTTTATTATTTTTAGACTAGGTGAAAATGAGTAAGTCTGATTTTATTATTTTTAGACTAGGTGAAAATGAGTAACTGATTTTATTATTTTTAGACTACGTGAATATGAGTAACTCTGATTTTATTATTTTTTGACTAGGTGAGAATGAGTAATTCTGATTTTATTATTTTTAGACTAGGTGAAAATGAGTAACTCTGATTTTATTATTTTTAGACTAGGTGAAAATGAGTAACTCTGATTTTATTATTTTTTTTCCCTAGCGCAAGCCGATGAGCACAAAAATAATTAAAATGAAAGTCCCCTTTAAGAAGGGGGGGCCATACACAATTCTTGCACAGGGACCCTTTGGTCTCAGTGCCCGCCCCTGCATGAGACGTTATAATAATTCATAAATCATATGGTTTTGATTGGCTGCTCCTAGTAAGAACACAATAAAATAAGCTCTAGTGGGCTGTGTGCCCACTATGCGTTTTTTAAGCGTTTCTGCAGCGGCAATTACGCTTAAAAAACGCTTGGTAGGAGGTCTGCAATGTTCCCCAATGATAATCCACATGTGCTGTGCACATGCTGCGGAAATATCCGCTGCGGATTATTATTACAGAAAAAAGCGCAGCACTACCAACTATTTTGCGTAAGCGCAGCGTTTTTGCCGCCATTGACTTGCATTGAATCGCATAATATCTGCATGACTACATGTACACATGCGGAAATTAAGCAATTCAATGTGCGGATGCAGAAGAGGAGACTCTCATCCAGACCCGGGTACCATAGTACCTGTAAAAAAAAAATTAAAATTAAAAAAAACATTATACTCACCTTCTGATGGCCTGCGGTCTTCTCTCCGGTGTGTCTTGGCTCCCCGGTGGCTCGTCAACGTCAGCGGTCATGTGACCTGTCACCTGACTAAATTACATCATGGAAGGTCCTTTTACACCACCACGGGCCACCAGGGAGACCGGAGAAGGAGACCGTGGGCCATCGGAAGGTGAGTATAATGGATTTTTTTAGAGTTTTTACCATTTTTATTCTTTTTTTTAACTAACTTGGTCACACGGTTGCATGGATTTATATAGTGTGACCAAGTTGTCAAGCACTTTTCCAAGCCAAAATCTTTTAGAAAACGCTTGACAACCCGCATGGGAAATCGCATGTGCTAAACGCGTGACAAACGCTTGTCCCGGGCTGAAAATACGCATGTAAAATCTGCATGAGTTTTTTCTGCCAGGGAGATGCAGAAAAGCTCAGGAAAAATCCGGAGCGTTTCTGCATTGTGGGCACATTACCTAATAGTGGCAGTGGATCAACATACTTAATTCTCATCAATAGTAAGCAGTATAAATTAATATAACTTTGCTTAATATTTCCACTAATATTCTTAAATTCAGTGTGTTGGTTTAGCCCTGCACTACAGTCACAGTATTTCATGTGAGCCCTTGAGAAAACTAATTGCCGACCCCCGATCCATGCTCTGTTAACCCCTTTACACCTCTTTACAGCATTACTCACTGTTTCCGGCAATGTGATTGCCGGAAACAGAGGAGCACCGATCCTAGGCTGCAGATCAAAGAGCACCGATCCTAGGCTATTGCTAGGACACCCCAGCCCTGGCCCCAGACTGCTATGATCGGTGCGATCGCCGATCACATCGATCGCACCGATCGTAGCGCGACAACAGGACGGACATGGGGCGGTGACCGGCTTGTGACCTGCCTGTCACTGCCCCATGACCCCCTGTAATGTAATCAAAGTCCCCAGACTGCTGTGATTGGAGCGATCGATGATGACATCGATCGCTCCAATCAGAGTTCCTGAATACAGATGACCGGGCTGTCATAGGGAGGTGTCACCTCTCTGTGACCCCCTGTGGTGCGTGCTCTGCTACAGCCATGTCTGATTGGTGCAATCAATGTCACCAATCAGATGGCTAGGGCACAGCATGCACCACAGGGGGTCACAGAGAGGTGACACCTCCCTGTGACCGCCCGGTCACCTGTATTCAGGAACTCTGATTGGAGCAATCATTGATGACATTGATTGCTCCAATCAGATTATCTGACTACCTCCACCTGTCACCACCCCATCATCACCCTGTGACCGCCCTGCAGACCCTCACACTTGGTGAGGATTTCTACAGAGCGGTCACATCTGATGTGTGTGTGCTGAGCCTTGTAGTGCCACAGAATATTCTGTGACACCACAAGACCATCTTCTCTCCTGTTCCAGTCGCTGCTGCTGCTCCTGGATCTTCTGCTCCAGCGTCCTGGGTATCCTGCTCCAGAGCCTGCTGCTGATCCTGCTGCTGATCCTGCAGAGAAGACTTTGGTAAGTCTGTTCTCCCCTCATCCACCCCAATCCCCCCTCCCCCCTCTTTTTACCCCCCCTTACCACCATTCTTTTTTCTGCGTCCTGCAGCGGTCTCCAGCTCCGGTCCGAGTCTCCAGCTCCGCTCCCGGTCACCAGCGCCAGGCTCCGGCACCGGGCTCCCGGTCACCAGCGCCGGGCTCTCGTTCCAGGCTCCCGGTCACCAGCTCCGGTCTCCTGCTCCGGGCTCCGTCTCCTGTTCCGGTCCTGCTGCTGATCCTGTTGACCCCTTGGTAAGTCCATCTCTGATCTCCCCTCATCCACCCCAATCCCCCTCTCCCCACTCCCCCATCTTTTTACCCCCCTTCCCACCCCAATCTCCCTCACCCCAGTGTCCCTGTTAATTCTCTTGGTTCTGTTCTCCAGCTCCAGTACCGGTCTCCTGCTCCGGGCTCCCGGTCTCCTGCTCCGGGCTCCCGGTCTCCTGCTCTGGGCTCCCGGTCACCAGCGCCGGTCTCCTGCTCCGGGCTCCCGGTTTCCTGCTCCGGGCTCCCAGTCTCCTGCGCCGGGCTCCTGGTCACCAGCGCCGGGCTCCCGGTCCAGGCTCCTGATCCTGAAAGAAGAACAGAGAGGACTTTGGTAAGTCATCTCTGATCTCCCCTCAACCACCCCAATTTCCCTCTTCCCACTCCCCACACATCCGTGCGCACATCCAGCAGCCGCCGAGTATTGATCGGTGACATCGTTGCTGTTTGCACCACATACAGAATTTCCTTTTTCCACACACTCTAAACAAAGTATTGACACACACACACTCTAAATAAAGTATGAACACACACGCACCACATACATAAAAAACAATGTCCCGCTCATCCCAAACTCGCTATTCAGCGGAGGAGGCATGCGCTATTCTTGCCACCGACACTGACAGCGAGGGCGAGGATCCCACATTTATTTAATTTTCCGACTCGTCTTCCTCTTCTTCCTCCTCTTCCTCCGGTTCTGCTGGACTGCCCCGCCATCGCCGCAGGAGAGACAATGATCCAGCGCTCCCCACTACTGATCCCATATGGACCTCGCCCCCCGAAAATGATGCACCACTGATTACTGATTTTGTGGCGGAATCAGGAATCAAGTTTGACACCACCGGCCTCACAGAAATAGACTTTTTCAAAGTCTTTTTCTCTGAGGATTTTGTAAACCTCATGGTGGGCCAAACTAATTTATACGCTCATCAATTTTTGGAACAAAACCCCTCTTCATCATTTTCTAACTGGTCTCCTGTAGACACAGTAGAAATGATGAAGTTTTGGGGCCTGGTCCTTCTTATGGGGATCTTGAACAAGCCCGAACTTCGGCAATACTGGAGTGTTGACGTTTTGTATAACACTCCAGTGTTCCGAATGGCCATGATCTGGAGACGCTTTCAGGCCATCCACAAGTTCTTGCATTACCAAGATAATGCAAGGTGTCCTGCACGCGATGACCCGAACTTTGATCGTCTTTTCAAAGTTCGGCCGGTCATCGAACACTTCAACAACAAGTTTGCTGAAGTGGACGTGCCCCAAAGGGACATCTGCGTGGATGAGTCCTTAATCTCTTTTAAAAGGCGGCTTGGATTCCGGCAGTACCTGCCCAGTAAGAGGTCCAGGTACGGGATCAAGCTGTATAAACTTTTTCAGAGTACCTCAGGGTACACTCACAAGTTTAGAGTTTATGAAGGGAAGGACTCCCAGATTGAACCCCCTGAATGCCTCCCCGTTCTGGGAGTGAGTGGGAAAATTGTGTAGGACTTGGTGCACCCACTGCTGGATAAAGGTTATCACCTCTTTGTGGATAACTTTTATACAAGTATCCCGCTCTTCAAGTCCCTCTCTGCGCGACGTACTGCAGCCTGCGGTACTGTCCGCAAAAATTAGAAAGGCCTCCCAAAGACGCTAATTGGGCAGCTGCTCAGAAGGGGTGAGAGCAGAGCCCAATGTAGCGACCACCTGCTGATGGTCAAGTACAAGGACAAGAGGGATGTCCTTTTGTTGACCACCATACATGGTGATGGCAGCACCCTCAGCTCTGTAAGAGGTTCCACTACACAGGTCGCCAAACCAGACTGTGTAGTGGGGTACAAGTACATGGGGGGAGTTGATCTTTCAGAAAGGCCAAGGTATGGTATAAGAAGCTGGCCGTGCACATTGTACAGATGGCAATGCACAACGCTTTCCTTCTGTCACAATGTGCAGGCCAGACTTCTACGTCGTACCTTCACTTCCAGGAGACTGTTATCAAGGCCCTGATATTTGGCAGCGGTGACAGAGCAGGCCCTAGTAGTTCCGGAATTGAAGGACTGAGAATTGTACCAGGCCAGCATTTCCCAGGGCAGATCCCTCACAGCGGAAAAAAAGGAAAGTCACAAAAGAGGAGCCGAGTGTGTTATAAAAGTGGAATACGCAAGGACACCCATTTATCAATGTGACAACTGCCCTGACAAACCTGGCCTGTGTATGAAAGACTGCTTCAAAAGGTACCATACTTCGATGGACTATTAAATTAATTTCTGACGTATGAGAACCTGACAAACACTACACAACTGACGTAGTGTTCGTCAGGTTGTCATACATCAGTTGTGTAGTGTTCATCAGGTTGTCCTACACAACTGATGTATAACACTACTGTTAGGTGTCGGTCTGGTGCTGGATTCGAAATGGGTCCAGGACCTTCTATGGTCTCCCATTTCAGTCCAGCCAGGGCTGATGCTGCTCAGAATCACCGTCAGCCCCAACGCCTAGCTGGTCCGCGAGCACTGTTTATCTCCCAGGTAGTTGTGCCTAGCAATGTTAAGCATAGGTTGCAGAAGGAGACAGGGCTTGTGGAATCTAAGTCCAGGATTTGCCGAACTGAGCATGTCCGTGACCTGGCGGATCATGATTGGTGGGTTGGCACTCACCTGACCCGGTGACCTGCCACCGACTGATTGGTCCACGGGTAACATCACCAATGGCGCGTGGGTAAGGGCTTAGTCTTTAAAAGGCCCCCCCACAAACATGGCGCAGCGCTCAGATCATTTTGCAAGTGTTGTTTGTGTGGACGAGTGTATTCCACGTGCTCTCTAGCTGCTCTCTCCGTGACCTGCCGATGCCAGAGTTAGCTTGGCTAATTAGCGTAGGTCACTCAGGCAGGCTTAGATTTGCTTAGGCAGGTAGCTACGTCTAGCAGCCTGGCTCAGCCAAAGGAGTCTCCTAATACCTCGAGCAGCCTGCAGACACCCTGTCCACGGCTATCGCCTGTCAGCCACGTGGAGTAGTAACCTTCTGTCAGGTGGCACGCCGGCTGGAGGCACGTGTACCCGTCGCGTAGTCACACACGCATCTAGCGCCAATCCCTAGAGCGTAGCGCCTGTATCGAAGATAGGGCTACTGCTTTCCCTCCAGTCGCACGTCTCCCTGCAGGTCTTGGAGATTGTGTGAACCGCTGAAGCCCGCTCCGTGTGCATTAACACGGAGTGGTTCTTCAGTTAAGTAGGTGCTATCCCGGTCACTCTTCTCCCGTGCAGTTAACGGAGATAGAGCGAACCGCTATACCCGTTCATGTGTGCGGTAACACGGAAGGGTTTAACATTTAAGTTGGTTGCGTACCTTTCCACCCGGAAAGTGTTCGGCAGCAGTCCTCCAGGCTGCATCGCGGACCCCGAGGTCGGTTGCGTTCCATTTTAATAAAGTTGTCTGCAACCGCCCTCCTAACAACTACATTATAAAATTCAAAAATCAACTACCACTACCAAAAAGGGGGCACTTGTTGGGCATTTCCACTGTTTAGGCACATCAGGGGTTCTGAGAACGTGACATCACGCCCACAGACCATTCCATCAAAGTCTGCGTTCAAAAGCGTCACTCCTTCCCTTCCGAGCCCTGACATGCGCCCAAACAGTAGTTTTCTCCAACACATGGGGTATCTGCATACTTAGGAGAAATTGCACAACAACTTATGGGGTGCAATTTCTCCTGGTACCCTTGTGAAAATACAAAAATTGGGGTCTAAAATAAAATGTTAGTGAAAAAAAGTTAAATGTCCATTTATTCCTTTCACGTTCAATTAATTGGTGTGAAGCACCTGAAGGGTTAATAAAGTTCTTGAATGTGGTTTTGAGCACTTTGAGGGGTGCAGTTTTTAGAATGGTGTCACTTTTGGGTATTTTATGTCATATAGACCCCTCAAAGTGACTTCAAATGTGATGTGGTCCCTAAAAAAATTGTTTTTGTAAATTTTGTTGTAAAAATGAGAAATCGCTGGTCAACTTTTAACCCTTATAGCTCCCTAACAAAAAAAAAATGTTGGTTCCAAAATTGTGCTGATGTAAAGTAGACATGTGGGAAATGTTATTTATTGCAAAATTTTCAAAATTTTCGCCAAATTTCCATTTTTTTCGCAAATAAACGCAAGTGATATCGAAGAAATTTTACCACAATCATGAAGTACAATATGTCACAAAAAAACAATCTCAGAATCAGGGGGATCCGTTGAAGCGTTCCAGAGTAATTACCTCATAAAGTGACAGTGGTCAGAATTGTAAAAATTGGCCTGGTCATTAACGTGCAAACCACCTTGGGTTGTAAAGGGGTTAAAGGGAATCTGTCAGCAGGTTTTTGCTATGTAATCTGAGGACAGCAGGAGATAGCGGCTGAATCACAGAATTCAGAGATGTGTCACTTGTCAAAGTGCGTGCGGTGTTGCTTAGTAATTGTCAAGGATTTATCAAGAAGAGATTAACATTGCCGGACAACACTAGTCCAGCAACGCCCCCTGCTGTGATAAGCAGCACACCGTCTATGGACTTTGTACATGGAGAGCCTGGTGTGGGTGGGGACAGCTTTCTCAGCTCTGCTTCATTCTAAATCTAAAAGCTCTGATTGGGTCAGAACTGCTGCAACCAGTAATCTAAGTGATACATTGTTGGATTCAGCTTCTATTTGTCTACATTACGCTCCTCTCAGATGAGAAGTAAAACCTGCCGACAAATTCCCTTTTAGATTTTATTGCCGGTGTCAAGCTATTATTTATATGTACATTTTATAAAACCTATAAAAAGTTTGGAATCAATAAAATATAAAGTCATAGATTTCATTATACCTTCTGAATGCTCGTAGAGTTGTCCGCTAGGCCCACTTGCACTGCAGATTTAAGAAAAAAAAAGACATTACTACATGCATGTAAGAATTATTAACTACAATAAAAAATGGTTCTTTCCTTAAAGGGAACCTGTCACCTGAAAAAAACACAATCAGACTGCAGATATGGGGATAATCTCCAGATTAACCCTGCTCTGAACTTTATTTCTCCCGGCATCCATTGGATTCAGTCACCGCTCTGTGTATAGTGAGAAGTGGCTGCAAACACTCCCCTGCACTGACTTACAGCAGCTCAGCAGTAGGGCCGGCTGTCAATCACTGGCGGGGACGAGGTTACAGCCACCGCACTCTATACAGAGAACGGTGACTGAACCCGCGCCGGCGCCGCCCGTGACTGAAACCAGAATGCTAAAAGGAGGAATAAAGATCATTACCTCATGACAGTAGGGGTCTAAGTGCTGGGCAGGTTCAGAACTCTATTAATCTGCAGATTAACCCCATATATGCAGAAAAATAGCTTCTTTCATGTCACAGGTTCCCTTTAAGGAAAGAAAAAGTAATATTACATCAGTTGAGACCCTAGAAAGACCTAGGTGCATTCTGACCATAGGAAGAATCACCAAATACCAAGGTTCAGGAAGAACCAAATAGAGGACAATATACAGTAGGTACGGAAAGTATTCAGACCCCTTTAAATTTTTCACTCTTTGTTTCATTGCAGCCATTTGGTAAATTCTAAAAAGTTCATTTTTTTCTCATTAAAGTGCACTCTGCATTCCATCTTGACTGAAAAAAAAAACAGAAATGTAGAAATTTTTGCAAATTTATTAAACAAGAAAAACTGAAATATCACATGGTCATAACTATTCAGCCCCTTTGCTCGGTATTGAGTAGAAGCACTCTTTTGAGCTAGTACAGTCATGAGTCTTCTTGGGAATGATGCAACAATTTTTTCACACCTGGATTTGGGGATCCTCTGCCATTCTTCCTTTCTCCAGTTCTGTCAGGTTGGATGGTGAACGTTAGTAGACAGCCATTTTCAGGTCTCTCCAGAGATGCTCAATTGGGTTTAGGCCAGAGCTCTGGCTGGACCAGTCAAGAATGGTCACAGAGTTGTTCTGAAGCCACGCCTTTGTCATTATAGCTGTGTGCTTAGGGTCATTGTCTTGTTCGAAGGTGAACCTTCGGCCAAGTCTGAGGTCCAAAGCACTCTGGTAGAGGTATTCATCCAGGATATCTCTGTACTTGGCCACATTCATGTTTCCTTCAATTGCAACCAGTCGTCATGTCCCTGCAGCTGAAAAAGACCCCCATAGCATGATGCTGCCACCACCATGTTTCACTGTTGGGATTGTATTGGGCAGGTGATGAGCAGTGCCTGGTTTTCTCCACACATACCGCTTAGAATTATCACCAAAAAGTTCTATCTTCATCTCATCGGTCCAGAGAATCTTATTTCTCATAGTCTGGAGTCCTTGATGTGTTTTTCAGCAAACTTTATGCAGGCTTTCATATTTCTTGCACTGAGGAGAGGCTTCCATCGGGCCATTCTGCCATAAAGGCCCAACTGGTGGAGGGCTACAGTGATAGTTGACTTTGTGGAACTTTCTCCCATCTCCCTACTGCATCTCTGGAGCTCAGCCACAGTGATCTTGGGGTTCTTCTTTACCTTTCTCACCAAGGCTCTTCTCCCATGATTGCTCTGTTTGGCTGGACGGCCAGGTCTAGGAAGACTTCTGGTGGTCCCAAACTTCTTCCATTTAAAGATTATGGAGGCCACTTTGCTTTTAGGAACCTTGGGTAATGCAGAAATTCATTTGCAACCTTAGCCAGATCTGTGTCTTGCCACAATTCTGTCTCTGAGCTCCTTGGGCAGTTCCTTTGAGCTCATGATTCTCATTTGGTCTGAAATGCACTGTGAGCTGTGAGGTCTTATACAGACAGGTGTGTGCCTTTTCAAATCAAGTCCTATCAGTTTAATTAAACGCAGTTGGACTCCAATGAAGGAGTAGAACCATCTCAAGGAGGATCACAAGGAAATGGACAGCATGTGACTTAAATATGAGTGTCTGAGCAAAGGGTCTGAATACTTATGACCATATGATATTTCAGATATTATTTTTTAATAAATTTGCAAAAATGTCTACATTTCTGTTTTTTTTTCAGTCAAGATGGGGTGCAGAGTGTACTTTAATGAGAAAAAAAATGAACATTTTAGAATTTACCAAATGGCTACAATGAAAAAAAGAGTGACAAATTTAAAGGGGTCTGAATACTTTCCGTACCAGCATCTGTTTGCACTTAGCAGTGAGAGATGTCACCAGTAGCAGAAGAGGAAGGATTGTGAAATCTGGAGACAGATCCACTTTAACCATTCACATACACATACATGAAACCATACATAGCCTCCGGTCCCGGGTCTCATATCGGCAAATCCCCATAGCACAAAGTGCCTGTGCTAGGGGGATTCATGAGTCTGCAGTCACACAGTGTGACTGCAGACTTATCCATTTTGACCGGACAACCCCTTCAAGATTTAGAACTTCAGGATATATGAGAAAAGAGGACAGCTTCTTGAGTAATAAATTACAAAGAGAAGAAAAAGTAACAGCACTGAAGGGGTTCACTATAAAGGGATGCTCATGTACAGTACCAATAAAAAGTTTGAACACAACAGTTGATGAAATAGTTTACCTTCATTTTATTGGAATGGGCTCATAGGTCGCTTCACGGGTCACTCCCGGTCATGTCTCATTAAAATGGGGGACCCCCCAAAAAAATGACGTGGGGTCCCCCCTTTTTTAATAGCTAGCAAAGGCTAGGCAGACAGCTGGGGGCTGATATTAATAGCTCAGGAAGAGTGCCATGAATATTGGCCCCCTCCCAGGCTAGAAACACCAGCCGTCAGCCGCCTCAGAAATGGCGCATAAATAGAATGCGCCAATTCTGGCACTTAGCCTCGCTCTTCCCACTGCCCTGTAGCGGTGGCAGTGGGGTAATAGGGCTGGGGTTGATGTCAGCTTATAATGCCAGCTGACATCAAGCCCAGGTTAGTAATGGAGCATAGTCAAAGTTAAAAAAAAAACATAAACACCCAGAATAAAGTCCTTTAATTGAAATAAAGACACAATTCTTTATTGTTCTAAATTAAACCATACTTACCATCACGCCCATTCCGACTGAAGCCAACGATCTCCTGCAATAAAAGTAAAATAATAAAGCAACATCATCCTTACCTTTCCATGGTTCCCACGACAGCTTCAGCTCTGCTACATTCACATGACAGGCTGGATCGCTGCAGAAAGCTGCCATCCAGCTTGCCATGCAGCAGACACTGAGAAGAGTAGGCATGCTTGCGCTCCTCAGTGTCTGGCTGTGACGGCATCCAGATGAGCCGAGTTCATGTTCAATGAACTCAGCTCACCTCATGCACGTCACTGACAGCGTGGGAAAATTCTACTGTACTCAGCGCTTCAGAGTGAGAAATTTCCCACGCTGTCAGTGACGTGCATGTCCAATGAACTCAGCTCACCTCATGCAGCGTGGGAGAATTCTCACGCTGAAGCGCTGAGTGCAGGAGAATTTTCCCACGCTGTCAGTGACGTGCATGAGGTGAGCTGAGTTCATTGGACATGACCTCGGCTCATCTTTGTGCCGTTACAGCCAGACACTGAGGAGCGCAAGCATGCCTGCGCTTCTCAGTGTCTGCGTCATGGCAAGCTGGATGGCAGCTTTCGGCTGCGATCCAGCCTGTCATGTGAATGTAGCAGAGCTGAAGCTGTCCTGGGAACCATGGAAAGGTAAGGATGATGTTGCTTTATTATTTTACTTTTATTGCAGGAGATCGTTGGCTTCAGCTGGAATGGGCGTGATGGTAAGTATGGTTTAATTTAGAACAATAAAGAATTGTGTGTTTATTTCAATTAAAGGACTTTATTCTGGGTGTTGTGTTTTTTGAAATACTTTACTAGAAATTCATGGCGGTCATGTCTAATATTGGCGTGACCCCATGAATTTCGGGCTTAGGGCCAGCTGATAATACCAAGCTGGCCCTAACCCCTTTATTACCCAGTGAGCCACCGCACCAGGGCCCTGGATGAGTTGGGTACAGCGCCAGAAGATGACGCTTCTATGAACGCGCCATTTTCCGGGGTGGCTGCGGACTGCAATTTGCAGCGGGGGTGGGGGGGGCAGAAAGCTTGGGCCTCCCTGCACTGCAGATTCCAGCCCCCAGCTGCCTAGTTGTACCTGGCTGGACACAAAAATAGCGCGAAGCCCCACGTATTTTTTTTTTAATTATTTCATGAAATTCATGAAACAATTAAGAAAAAAAGGGCTTCCCTATATTGTTGTGTCCGGCCAGGTAAAAATAGGCAGCTGGTGGTTGGGGGCTGCCCCTTCCTGCCTGCTGTACCTGGCTGGACACAAATATAGTGCGAAGCCCCATGTCAATTTTTAAAAAATTATTTCAGGAAATTCACGAAATAATTTTAAAAAAAAATTGACGTGGGGCTTCGCACTATATTTGTGTTCAGCCAGGTACAACTAGGCAGCTGGGGGCTGGTATCCGCAGAGCAGGGAGGCCCAAGCTTTCTGCCCCCCCCCCCCCCGCAGCAAATTGTAGTTCACAGTCACCCCGGAAAATGGCACGTTCATAGAAGCGCCATCTTCTGGCGCTGTACCCAACTCATCCAGGGCCCTGGTGCGGTGGCTCACTGGGTAATAAAGGGTTTAGGGCCAGCTTGGCATTATCAGCTGGCCCTAAGCCCGAAATTCATGGGGTCACGCCATTATTAGACATGACCGCCATGAATTTCTAGTAAAGTATTTAAAAAAAACACAACACTCAGAAAAAAGTCCTTTAATTGAAATAAACACACAATTCTTTATTGTTCTACATTAAGCCATACTTACCATCACGCCCATTCCAGCTGAAGTCAATGATCTCCTGCAATAAAAGAAAAATAATAAAGCAACATCATCCTTACCTTTCCATGGTTCCCACGACAGCTTCAGCTCTGCTACATCGAGATGACAGGCTGGACCGCAGCAGAAAGCTGCCATCCAGCCTGTCATCCCGCAGACACTGAGAAGAGTACGCATGCTTGCGCTCTGCAGTGTCTGGCTGTGACGGCATCCAGATGAGCCGAGGTTATGTCCAATGAACTCAGCTCACCTCATGCACGTCACTGACAGCGTGGGAAAATTCTGCTGCGCTAAGCGCTTCAGCGTGAGAATTCTCTCAAGCTCGCCGCATGCGCAGGAGAATTCTCCCACGCTGTCAGTGACGTGCATGAGGTGAGCTGAGTTCATTGTCGGCTCATCTGGATGCCGTCACAGCCAGAAACTGAGGAGCGCAAGCATACCTGCGCTTCTCAGTGTCTGCGGGATGACAGGCTAGATGGCAGCTTTCTGCTGCGGTCCAGCCCGTCATCTCGATGTAGCAGAGCTGGAGCTATCCTGGGAACCATGGAAAAGTAAGGATGATGTTGCTTTATTATTTTTCTTTTATTGCAGGAGATCGTTGGCTTCAGCTGGAATGGGCGTGATGGTAAGTATGGTTTAATTTAGAACAATAAAGAATTGTGTGTTTATTTCAATTAAAGGACTTTATTCTGGGTGTTTGTGTTTTTTTGTAACTTTGACTATGGGGTTAGCAATGGGGGTGTATTATAGACGCCTCTCCATTACTAACCTGGGCTTGATGTCAGCTGGCATTATAAGCTGACATCAACCCCAGCCCTATTACCCCACTGCCACCGCTACAGGGCAGTGGGAAGAGCGAGGCTATGTGCCAGAATTGGCGCATCCTATGGATGCGACATTTCTGGGGGCGGCTGACGGCTGGTGTTTCTAGCCTGGGAGGGTGCCAATATTCATGGCACCCTTCCTGGGCTATTAATATCAGCCCCCAGCTGTCTGCCTAGCCTTTGCTAGTTATTAACATAGGGGGGACCCCACGTCATTTTTTTGGGGAGGTCCCCCATTTTAATAGCTAGAAAAGGCTAGGTATTCAGCTGGGGGCTGATATTAGTAGCCTGGGAAGCTCCGTGGGTATTACCCCCTTCCCAGACTTCAAACATCTGCCCCAGCCATGTGCTTAACCTCCGCTAGAGCCTAAAATTACGGGGAACCCCACGCCAATTTTTTTTTTAATAAATCCTTTATTTTAACACTAAATGACAAGTACAGTAACCAACACTATCACTGTACTTAGAAACATGTCAGTCACATACATAATATCTATCTAATCTATGTGTGATGGTCTATCTTTCTGTTCTAAATTGTCGGGTACCGCTGCTGAATTGCCGGCCAGCTTTTTTAAAGAGACAGTGCATGAAAACACTATTTTTTTAAATAAATCCTTTACACTAAATGACAAGTACAGTAAGCAACACTGTCACTGTACTTATTATATATGTGACTGACATGTTTCTATCTATCTAATCTATGTGTGAAGCTCTATTCTTTCTGTTCTAAATTGTCGGGTACCGGTGTATGCCGCTGCTGAATTGCCGGCTTTTCATGTTTCACTGTGAGCACTGTTCCCATCGATTTGGGCAACCACCTCCCCCAATACATTCTACATTATTGTTAGTTGTTTTCCTTCATGTAGAATTAACCTACAAGGAAAGAAAGGGTTTATTTTCATTCCGATATTTGTGTCCCATTGACTTGCATTGGTTTCCGGTATCGGAATCGGCGATATCCGATACTTTTTGAGTATCGGCCCGATCCAATCCGATCCGATATTTCCTGATATCGGAAGGTATCACTCAACACTACTCATGAGCGATGACATTACTAAGTTACTGACGTTATCGGTTGTGAGACATAACCGGGAGTGACCTATGAAGCATGGTTCTCAAAACGACGCTCCATAGCTTGCTGTACAGAATCGTTAGATGTCGTGGGAACCCCAATGGGTCACGTCGCAGGTGCAGAGATTGTAATTTAAAAATAAATTGGCGAATGAGCGAGAGTTTCTTCCTTTTATTTATTTAACTTTCCTTTTATGTCTTTCAGGTTCCCATTTTTGGACTTCTTCTGATTGGCTGGATTACGTTGGATCTTCATGGTTTTTTTTTTGCTTTTTAATAAATAGGTGAACGAGGTGTGGGGGAGTGTTCTTTAAAATAAACTATGTTTTCCTGTGTGTGTGTGTGTTTTTGTTTTTTTTTATTACTGGGTTAGTAATGGGGATGTCTGATACACACCACTCCATTACTAACCCTTGGTTTTGATGCCAGCTGACATTACAAGGCTTAAAATGATGAATCCCGTCACTCACGTGGTTGATTAAAAGTTCTTTTTAATGGAGGTCCACATACAAAACATTTCAGCCCATCCCAGACTTTTGTCAATCATTACATTACAAAGCCGACATCAACCTGATAAAACTACTACCCCAATTGCCACTGCACCAACGCAATCAGGAAAAGCCAGCAAAGAGCCTGAGTTGGCGCATCTCATTGATGCGCCAATTCTGGGGTAACTGCAGGCTTTTATTTTTAGGCTGGGAAAGGGCCAATATCTATGGACCTTCCTATCTTGTTAATACAAGAGCACACCTCTGTTCTTTACAAAGGCTGGTTATAAAAAGAAGGGGGGAACCCACATCATTTTTTTTTATTTATTTATGATATGCATGTGTCTTTGGGTGCATTTGCGCTGTGAAAACACACGTTACAAAGTGTGTTCTTTTTTTACTGCAGTGCTGTGGGAAAGTTCTCACCGCACATGCGTTAATGTTAGTGAGGTGAACAGAGTTCATTGGATAAGGACTCCGATGACCTTTCTGCCAGCACACTGAGGTGCGCAAGCTTGCACAGCTAATTGTCTCTGCAGGATGGCAGACTGTATAGTCGTATCTTGCGACAATACAGCCTGCCATCTTGATGTAGCAGACCTAGACCTGTCGTGCAACAAATGGATGATTTTATTCACGTCAGGGACAGGTGAGGATGATGATGCTTTGTTATTTTATTTCAATTGACATCGGCTTCAATGGAATGGGTGTTATGTTATTAGTTAAATTTAGATTTATTAAAGGAGTCTGTGTGTTTCTTTCAAATAAATTAACTGATTCTGGGTATTTAAAAATTGAACGGCACTCGCAAGGTCCGAGAGCCGTGTGATTTTTTTTTCTCGCACCCATTGACTTGCGATTTTTTTTCTAAGTCCGATTTCAGCTGTGAAAAAAATCACAGATGAGCGGTAACTCATAGATTAATATTGGTCAAAGTAGAATCCAATTTTTTATCGGATTGCACTCGTTCGTTTTCCTTGAAAATGAATGTGAGATAAAACATTTCCCTGCCTGGTTTTAAAAAATGTTTTACCTCAAAGAAAGAATTTTTTGTGATCCAGTCCTGTAATGTCTGTAGACTCTTTTGCGTCTCCCCCTTCCCAGGAGCTGTGGAATTATCTGTCCATGTCCCTGTACCGTCAGACAAAGCCATTACACACTACACAGCAGGGGCCCATATATAAGATTATCTCAGCACAGGAACATTTTATTTAAACACATCTAATTGTGGAATTTATTATTATCAAGATCTATTGATTAAAATGAACTTTGCAGGTAAACCCCTTTAAGTTTTACTTTGGCTGTGTTCACACATGTTGTGTTTTTCAGCTTCAGAAAACTGCATCAAAACACAATCTCTGGCAGGAAATCAGCTGCGTCAAAAACGTTTTGCTGCGTTTTTTGATGCATTTTTTGTGAGTTTTTTCAGCGATTTTTTTCATTGTCCTGTCTCTATTTATGCATGTACATAAAGTTCTGTTAAAAAAAAAACCCCATTCTATTTCACCATCAAAAACGCTGCTGCAAATTTTGGTGCATTTTTTCAGCATTTTTTTCACCATTGTATAAGGATGTGATTTTCCTCCAAAATATCAGTAATTAATGGGGGCACTCTCCTACACCTCTACTGAGGTCTGATATTAACTATTAACATCAAACTTGACTATTAATAATTAATTTCCACTAACGTTATCTGTGCCTTATACTATATACCAACTGAGACAAAACCGTGTGCTAATAAAAGGTATTTATTACACAAAAGTCTACAGTTAATATACTACTAGGTATCACACTAACACAGTACACAAAACGGATTCACAATTTCCAATTACCTAATATATTTTCCACCCACGTTTGCTAATCACTCATGCAATATCGGCCCACCCAACTATACCAACTTTGCCTATATATATCTATCAATATCTAGGAGGGTTAGTACAGGGTATGTAGGGCTAGTAAGTAAAGAAGTTACAGGGGAAGAGAGATACTCAGCCATGTGTTGTTATGTCCATCCTCAAGAGTCTAAGGGGCCTTAGCACATGTGCATTCTGGGTTTTTAAGTCCAGCCAGTGTCCAGCTTCATGTCACAGGAAATGATGTATTATTCCCTGCCCACTGGCTAAGATCTTTGTTCATGTCCAACCATACTCGCAAAACCTGATTTAGCACATGGCTGGACATTCTATTGAAACCTCCTCCAGCAGCAAACAGACTGAAACACATGGGGAGATGTGGGGCCAATATATACATGTATACTTATCTGCAAGCATGGCTAGCATGCAGATACGTATATACATGTACAACCTGAGACACTTCCCTTTACAACTACCCATTATTTCCCATGGGTGAAAAAACACTGACAAAAATGCTGAAAGTGACATGCTCTATTTTCCAAAAACCCAACCAAGGCACAAAATACACAACAACAAAAAAGCATGATGTGTGAACAGAGAATTCTGGTTTCTCATAGACTTTGCTGGTACTGCAAAACACAGCTGAAAATTTGCATAAAAATCTGCAGCAAAAAATGCTAAAAAAACACAACATGTGTGAACATAGCTTTTAAGTGAAGTTTAACTTATACTTATTATATGTTGTCAAAATTACTCACAAAACGTCGCTTTCAAAAGCCACAAAAGACGACGGAGGGGTTTCCTCATTTCTTGTGAATTTCTTTCTGTAGAAACATACAAATCAAGGTCTGTGTTAAGAGTCAAAGTGAAAAGAAAAATACTATTTTAAATGATAAAACCATCAAGGTAGAGGGAGTTGTACTTGCAAATGTGGAGTGAAGAAATGTTCATTGTTCTCATGGGTCTTAATTCACCAACAACTACTTGGATATTGCATTTTACCTAACCAGGTGGGTGTCAAAAAGGGCAGATAGACACCTACACCATCACAAGACCCTACAATTACCATGTAAGGCAGCACCCACCACTTCCTCACTGATACCTCAGATGCCTCTCCTAGATAAGAGCAGTCTATGCGGTATGCAATGTATCGTCCTTCAGGGAGCGCTTCTTCCCAGACCATTTCAAGGTCTCCAGCATATCCAACTCCTTTTGAGTACCAGCCTACTGCTCCAATCATGCATTCCCCGTCACCTCTTTTGCCATACTTACGGATGCAAAGTCTGCTTCCAATATCACGGGCTGGAGTGACTTGTAAGTTTCGTAATTGTGAGATCACAGATGTCTATGCAAGCACCGTGTAACGCATGTTACACGAGTCTTGAATGGTGGCTCAAAAAAAGATGAAGAAGCATCGACTTCAATATCATCATAAGAAGCGTCGACACAAGTTTGCAAAAAGGTATGAAAAGTGAACTGTAGAAGATAGGAAACGGGTGGTTTGCAGCTATGGGACAAAAGTCAATAGACTAGGCTATGATGGGTGAAAATGGGTCTGGAAGAAACAAAGGAAAATGGGGCTAAAGGATGGAGAAATTGAAGGAACTGTCAAGTTCGGTGAAGGAAGTCTGATGATATGGGGTTGTTTCACAGCTAAAGGCGTTGGATACTTTACCAGAATCGATGGTGGTCTCAATGCTGAGCTATATGTGAGTATCCTACAAGACTAATTACTTTGTACACTCGAGTACCATCGGTATGAAAAGGACAACATAGTGTTCCAGCAGGACAACGACCCAAAGCATATGTTGAGATTGGCAAATAAATGGTTCAATGACAATGAAGTCGAAGTGCTGGATTGGCCCCCACAGACCTCAGACCTTAATCCAATTTAACACTTGTGGGTAGAATAGAATAAAAAACTATATACATATCCAAGCGAGTCGAAGAGCATGCACCAACTGGGAACATGTAAAAGAGACCCGGAATTAGATGTCGGTCAAGACATGTTTGAATCTGATCGAGAGCATGCCCAGAAGGATTCAGGCAGTGTTGAAAGCCAAAGGTGGATTTACAAAATACTAATAAAATAATAAAAAATTGTACTTAGATTTTTAGGAGCAAAACAGTAACAGTGCAGTGACATGACAAGAATCTGCATAATTAATCATATGCCAAATAGTTGCAACTCAAGTTTATATATGAGATAGACAAGATGATTGTCTATAAAATGAGGGTAGTCTCACAATAAAATAAGTAGTGGATGGTGAGATATGGAGCCTGAAAGTCAAAAGTTCAAAAGATTGATACTCTTTTGCTCTTCACTGTATTCATGTGCAGTTGGTGGTTCTGGCGATGTATTCAATTAATAATGATGGTCCCAGTGCTATATTCAATTACCGATTATGGTTCTAATAATGAATTAGTGTATTAATGGTTGTTTTGGTGCTGTATCTAAGTACTAATGAGGATGCTGGTGCCATTCATGTACTGATGGAATGTTCTGGTGATGTATTCATTTAATGATCATGGATCTGGTGCGGTCTTCCCTCATTAAACACAAATTAAACAATTAAAGAAAATTTGGTATGTCCACATCCTTAAAAGTCTGATCTATCAAAATATAAAAAGAACTAACATATGCAGTAAAGAGAAAAAAAAATAGAAGAACTACTTTTTTTTGTCACCACACCTCTTACAGCAAAAAGCCATCCAAATGTATGCACCCTGAATTGATAGCAATAAATATTTCAACTTACTGTGCAAAAAACAGCCCTCACATAGCTTCATAGATATATTTTTATTGTTCTAACAGGTCCTTAAAAAAGCATCACAAGCTAAATGTTGTTTTTTTTTAACAAAAATAAGAATCTCTGAACGTTTAGGATTACTGTAATCACAAAGACCTGGAGAATCATGTTCACACGTCACTTTTACCACATAATGAATATCTTAAAAGCAAAACCTAAAAAACAATGATGGGATTGTGTTTATTCACTGCAGGTATACCATGAACTGCTGGGAGGGGTGCCACTTGAATTTTCGCCTTGGGCACCAAAAAAAAAAGCTAGAATCAGGCCTGTCCCCACAGACGTTAGGAAGCTAACCGATTCAAGCCAAAATCACCGGGTTTAGCCAACTTCTATCTCATGAGTCTGAGGGCATTTAGAATTAAATAACTCTTTGATCGCTGGGCATCAAAACAGCTCAGACCCCAAGTGATAAAGTCACAATATGATGCTGTTTTTCAGTTACAGTATGGTGGTTCTAAAATCATGTTATAAAAGTATAATTTAGTAACTATATGGCAGTATTAGTTACGGTATTAACCACACATGGTATAGAGAGATTCAGTAATGCTATGGTGGTATGTGGTGGTACTGTTCAATCACTATAGTTGAGGATTTCTGTCCTTTAACCCTTTCACGACCTTGGGATTTTCCGTTTTTCGCTCCCCTTTTTCCCAGAGGCATAACTTTTTTATTTTTTAATATGTCCCTGTGATGGTTTATTTTTTCTGGGACGAATTGTAATTTTGAACGACATCATTGGTTTTACAATGTCGTGTACTGGAGAAAAAGGAAAAAATTCAAAAGTGCGTCAAAATTGCAAAAAAAGTATAATTCTACACTTGTCTCTTGGTTGTTGTTTTTTTTTACCATGTTCACTAAATGCTAAAACTGACCTGCAATTATGATTCTCCAGGTCATTATGAGTTTGCAGATACCAAACATGAATAGGTTATTTTTTTTAAAGTGGTGAAATAAATTCTAAAGTTTGTAAAAAAAATTATAATGGCGCCATATTCCGAGACCCGTAGCGTCTCCCTTTTTCAGGATCTGGGGCTGGGTGAGGGCTTATTTTTCGCACGCTGAGCTGAAGGTTTTATTGATAATATTTTTAGGTAGATATAATGTTTTAATTGCTTGTCATTACGTTTTATTGCGATGTTGCAGCGACCAAAATAACTTAATTCTGGTGTTTTGTTTTTTTTTCTCGTTACACAGTTTACCATTTGGATTAATTCTTTTTATATCTTGATAGATCGGGCGATTCAGAATGCAGCAATATATGTATATTTTAGTTTTATTATTCATTTTTTTTGAATGGGGCAAAAGGGGGGTGATTTGAACGTTTATATTTTTAAAAAAAAACAAACATTTTTTTTTTACTTTTTTCTGGCCTTAATAGTTTCCTTAGAAGAACTGAAGGTGCTTTCATCCGATCACTTGTGCTACACATGGTTAAAATGATCATCTGCTATGAGCGATGGCCAACGGGTAACGCTCATGGCAAATCGGCACATGATCCTGCTAAAAAACAGATTGCAGTAAAAAAGAAAACAATTTAAGACATTCCCGTCCTTATTTGAATGAACTATTTTTGCATTGTATCTTTTCATTTTTTATCGCCCCTAACAAATCCAAAAACAGGTATAACTACCAGACATGTGAACATAGCCTTACAATACAATGTAACGAATGATAGTCGTATTTAGTGCTTACGTTGGCTGCACCTCCTCCTCACTGTCGTCCTCAATAATTGGACGCTTTCTGCCTCTTATTCTGGACGTCCTTCCTAAAATATATAACAAAACTGATTATGATTCTCATTCACCTCCAGATTTACACATCATCAGAGAAGCAGTCTCCACCTCTCACCATGGAAGAAGCAGAACCTATTACACACTGTAGGGATAAAATTATTGGGACACATACACATTACTCCTGGAGGAAATTTTATGACATTCCTTTTTAAATCCAGGGTCATTAACATGGAGTTGATCTCCCTTTGCAGCTAATAAAGCTTCCACTCTAAAAAAAAAAATTGGGGATATTTCTGTGCAATTTGTTGTCCATTCTTCCAGAAGAGCAGTTATCAGGTCAGACACTGATGTTGGACAAGGGGACCTGGCTTGTAATCTCTGGTTAATCCAAAAGGTATCTATCTGATGGAGTTGAGGTTAGGTCTCTTGAAGGGTCAGTCATGTTCTTCCACACCAAACTCACCCAGCCATGTCTTATTTGAACTTTCATGAACTGACTTGTGACAACATATGACAGCAAGATGCTGAATTCAGGGAGCTCTTTAGAACGAGCCATTTTATCACAACTGTTCGCACAGGCAGACTACATGCTTAGATGCTGGATTTTATACCCATGGCAATGAACCAAAAGAGAAAACCTTAATTCAATGATTAAGAGGTGACTTTTCATACTTGTTCACACAGTGTGTAAAGCTTCCTTCACATGTACATGTTTTCAGCACGTGTGGCATTCGCTTTCACATGCATTGAAGACACGTATGCACACATACCTATCATAATCTATGGAGATCTTTGCATGAGACCCGTCCGCATGGATTACAAGGGCCAATACACATTTCTGGCTCCGTGTGAAACATCCTTGTGACAACCGTGTGCTGTACATGTTTAACACTGCAAAGTATAGGAGAAGCTTTGGAATTGATATTTAAGTCATGGTGGAAAAAAAATGAATTGCACACGGATGGAACACTGATGGCACACGGATGACACACTGATCCAAAATACTTATGACACCGGTACCATTTTTCCAGTACCGGTATTATATGGACATGTGAAGGGTGGTTTAGTCAAAGGAATCTGTTAAACATGTCGTCGGTCGGGTAACAAACCCTGAGCTGGAGGTTTTCAGGAGGCAGACACAGAGCTTTTCCCCAGGATATTGTAACTTACTTTTTCCTCTCCTTGTAACAAGAACCATAACCTTTCTAATATTTCGACATAGCCGCAAGAGGGCTTGTTTTTTTGCAGAACACAACTTATTCTATGAAATAAGTGGAAACGGTGAGGAAAAAAACTGTAATTCCACATTTTCTTTTTCAAGGTTTTGTACTAGCGCCGCTTACTTTGTGGTAATCAGGTGGTGATCTGTTACCTTTGCTCTATGGGTCAGTATGGTTACGGGATCCCAAATCTATATATTTCTATTCATGATTTACTAATTAAAAATAAAATAAAAACATTTACAAAAACAATTTGGCTTTTGTCACCATATTCTGAGAGCCATATATATATTTTTTTAAAGTGGTCATCCGGCAGTCAAGGTAACCCTTCGTCAATGTGCATTCATACTGCACGGTGGCCCCATGTTCATTAGAACTGATGGCCATTATGTTAAAGTCTGTTACATGTCACCATCACACTTGACAGCGGTATTAACCCCATAACGCCCAATGACGGACACTGCACGGCATGAGCAGGTGTAAGTTAATGCTCCTTGCCGTGCAGTGTCCGTTATGGCTTTAAACTGTCACAGCGTGTAAACACGCAGTGACAGATAAGTGCGGACAGCTATCTGTGACAGCTGAGCAGCACAAGATGGGGTGCAGGGAGCCATATGGTCGGTCCGCACACCTAGATCGCTGCGATCGGTCAGTCAATCTGACTGACCGATCTCAGCATGATCGTGCAGAAGATGCTGAAATATCAGCGTCTCCAGCCCGATCAGTGCCGGAGTTCAGCACCGCCAGTGGCTGAGCTCCGGCACTAAACAGCTAGTAGCCGTGTCAGCACCACCCCTGGCTGTTAACCCCCTGACAGATCGGTGGCCCTGCGATGTCGTGGGGCCCAATCATTGCCATGGTGACCAGGGGTCGTCATGACGACCCCCGGGTCACCAAGCTACGGAAAGCTGCTGAAACCATGCTCACAGCATGGGCTCAGGAGCTTTCACTAAAGGTATAATGAATGCACTGCAATCTAGTACATTGCAATACATTATACCTGTGATCAAAGAGAAACAAGTGAAAGTCCCATAAAGGGACTAAGTAAAAAGTAAAGAATAAATGGCAAAAAATGTGTAAAAATATGTAAAAAAAATAAATTAATAATAATAATTTAAAAAAAATATTCACTAATAAATACACATTTTTATGTAAAAAATAAATAAATAAATAAAATAAAAAAAAGTACACATATTTGGTATTGCCGAGTCTGGAACAACCCGACCTATAAAAGTGTCACACTAGTTAACCCCTTCAGTGAACGCCGCACAAAAAAAACTTAAAAAAACGAGGCTAACGATGCTTTATCACCATGCCACTGGGAAAAAAAGGGGAATGAAACACGATAAAAAAAACAAATATAAATAAAATTAGTACCGCTGAAAACGTCATCTTGTCCCACAAGAAACAAGCCGCCATACAGCCCCATCATTGATAAAGATGTTGAACAATACAGGTCCCAGGACAGAGCCCTGTGGTACCCCACTTCAGACATTCATCCAGCTGGATGTGAAGCCATTTACAACCACCCGTTGAGTCCGATCACTAAGCCAGTTATGAATCCACCTAACAGTTGCCTTGTCCTTTCAATACTTGGTCATTTTTTCAATAAGGATGGTGTGAGATACTTTGTCAAATACTTTGCTGAAGTCAAGATATACTATATCTATGGCATTTCTGTTAGGTGTCAGGTGTTTGCTGGATTTGAAATGGGTTCAGAACCATCAGTGGATTCTGTAGTCTCCCATTCCAGTCCAGCCAGGGCTGATGCTGCTCAGCATCATCATCAGTCCCAACGCCTAGCTGGTGCACGAGATGTACAGGTTGTCTCTTTGGTCTTTGTTCCTAGCAACATGAAGGATAGGTTGCGGAGGGAAACAGGGCTGCTAAAGCTTAAGTCCAGGATTCTCTGCACTGAACATGCCCGTGACATGGTGGACCGTGATTGGTGGTTTGGGAGTCAGCTGATCCAGTGACCTGGCGCCGCCTGATTGGTTGCGGGTGACGTCACCAATAGTGTGACGGTGGGCAGGGCTTAATCTTTAAATAGCCCCCTCACAAACATGGCGGCGCGCTCTGATCATTGACCTGTGATGGTGTTGTGTGGACGCTTGGTCTTTTGGGCTCCACGTGTGCTTTAGTTTCTGGCAGGCAGGTTTAGTGGAAATAGGCAGGCTTAGATGAAATAGGCAGGCTTAGATGAAATAGGCAGGTAGCTTCATCTGACAGTCTGGCTCCGACAAAGGGGTCGCCATACACCCCGAGCAGTCTGCAGACACCCTATTCCCGGCACCGCCTGTAAGCCACGTGGAGAGATACTGCTCAGTGCGGTAGCACGCCGGCTGGGAGCACGTATTCGCCGACGTGAGTCACACACGCATCCTAGCGTCTGCTGTGTAGTCCCTGTGCAGTTAACAGGGCTACAGATATATTATTTATCGCACATCTCTCGTGCTGTTAACGGAGATAGTGCGAATCCCTAATCCTGTTCCGGTGTGCAGTAACACGGAAGGGATTGTTATTTAAGTTGGTTGTTTTACCTTCTCACCCGGAAGGTGTTTGGCCGCAGTCCACCAGGCTGCATCGCGGACCCCGTGTAAGGTTGCTTTCCATTATTTAATAAAAGTTGTTTGCAACCGTCCCCTTAACAATTTCCCTGATCCACCCAGTCAGTGATTCTGTCATAGAAGGAAATTAAGTTAGTCTGACATGATTTGTTAGTTACAAACCCATGCTGACTCTGGTTAATCACTTCATTCTTATCCAGGTACTTACATACATGTTGTTTAATAATTTGTTCAAAAATCTTTCCTGGTATAGCAGTCAGACTCACCGGCCTATAGTTCCCTGGGTCCACTTTCTTCCCATTTTTGAAGATAGGAACAACATTTGCTCTTCTCCAGTCTTCTGGGACTTCTCCTGTTCTCCAAGAATTTTCAAAGATTATGGAGAGTGGTTCTAAAATTTCTTCTACGATCTCCTTCAGTACTCTGGGGTTTAATTCATCTGGACCTGGAGACTTGAACTCATTTATGTTAGCTAAATATTCCCTCACAATCTTTCTGTTTACAGATAACCTGGATTCTTCAATTCCTTTAATAGGACAGTGAAGATCAGTTGATGCTCCATTTTCTTTCTGAGAGAAAACAGATGCAAAATAGGAATTAAAAAGTTCGGCCTTCTCAACATCCTTTCTTACCATTTCACCATTTTCATCCTGTAAAAATCCTATAGCATCTTTGACTTTTCTTTTACTTTTGACATACCCCCAAAATCCTTTTTTATTGCTTTTGACATCTCTTGCAAGCCTTAATTCATTGTCAGCTTTAGCTGACCTGATACGTGCCCTGCAGGATCTGCAGACTGCATTATAATCTTCTTTAGATATGACTCCTTCTTTCCATTTGATAAACATTTCTTTCTTTCTTTTTAGCATGTGTTTAAGTTCTGTGTTCATCCATCCTGGTTTCCTTAAATGCTTCCCATTCTTCCTACTTTTCGGGATTGTTAACGATTGTGCTTTGAGAATCTCATTTTTAAAAATTTCCCATCCTTCCTGGACATTTTTGTCCTTAAGGACATCCAGCCATTGGATCCCTCCTATTCTCTTTCTGAGTCTCTTAAAATCTGCCTATTTAAAATCTAACCTTGAAGTTTGAGTCTTCACATGTCTTCCTCCTCTAGTTATCCAAAATTCTATAATAGCATGATCGCTGCCTCCTAGGGTCCCAGACACTTTTATCTCCTCAACCATTTCCTCCCTGTTTATAAGGATTAGATCCAAAGTAGCAGATCCCCTTGTTTTCTCCCCTACCTTTTGGAAGATAAAGTTGTCAGCAAGAGAGGATAAGAATTTGCTTGACCTGTTAGTTTTACTTGAGAGAGATTCCCAACAAATGTCTGGATAGTTGAAATCTCCCATGACCACTACGTCATATTTTTTGGAGAACTTGGTCATTTGATACATAAAGTGTTCATCCATATCTTCAGCTTGCCCAGGTGGCCTGTAGTAAATGCCTACAATGGTGTCCTTTCCGTTGTTCTCTCCTTGTATTCTTACCCAAACACTTTCCACAGAACTCCCAGTCTCTGCTTCAATCTCTCTGCAGATATACGCTTTTCTAACATACAATGCGACACCTCCTCCTTGTTTATCAAGTCTGCTTCTTACAAATAAGTTGTATCCTTTTAGCCTTGTATTCCAATCATGTGTATCGTCCCACCAAGTTTCAGTGACATCATATTTCTTTTCCTGCGTTAGTAGTTCCAATTCTCCTTGTTTGTTGCCCATGCTTTGTGCATTTGTATAAAAACATTTTAGTTTGTGATTGGTTTCTCTTCCTCCCATATTTTTATTACTTAGATTTTTTTGTCTTTGTTCTTCCTTTCCGCTTCCAATAGCAGAGATCTCAATAGTATTTGTCAGCTGTATGGCTTTTTCTGGCCTTTTGCTTCCCTTCCCACATTGTTCTAGTTTAAAGCTCTCCTGATGAGTGTAGCAAGGCGACTTCCAAATACATGTATTCCAGTCTTCGTAAGGGGCACCCCATCTCTAGCAAGTAGTCCATCATATAGATAATTCATTCCGTGATCCAGAAATCCAAATCCTTGTTGACAGCACCATCGACGTAGCCAGTTGTTCACCTGTAGAATCTTATTCCACCTCATTGTTCCATGGCCATCCACTGGGAGGATGGATGAGAAGACCACCTGCGCTCCCAATTCTTTCACTTTCTTGCCTAAGTCTTCAAAGTCACTGCAGATGGTTTCCAGGTCCTTTCTTGCAGGGTCATTTGTCCCCACATGTATTAGCAGGAATGGGTAGTGATCTGTAGGTCTGAAAAGTCTTGATATCCTGTCAGACACATCTTTAATTTTTGCTCCTGGAAAACAGCACATTTCTCTTGAGGTTATGTCTGGTCTGCAGATAGCGGCCTCTGTTCCTCTCAACAGGGAATCCCCCATGACCACCACTCTCCGTTTTTCCTTCACAACATTTTCTTTCTCTATCCAGGAGGATTCTGAGGGCTTACAAGGTTATTCATTGTGGGCAAAGTCTTATCTTGCTGTATTTCTTCATGGTTCTCCTGTGTGAGAGCCTGGTACTGGTTCCTGAGCAGTATGGGTGCTGACTGCCTCTCGATACTCCTGCTTCTCTGGGTCACATGCTTCCATTCCTCTGTTTCATCAGGTGCAGTTCGAATTTCTTCTCTTCCTGTATCATGAAGAGATAATTCTCCTCTAAGAACTCTTCACCTTCCTTAATGATTTTCAAGGTAGTTAACCTCTCTTCTAGATTTCACAACTTTTCCTCCAACAGGGACACAAGCTTGCATTTCTGGCATGTGAAGTTTGGCTTTTCCCTGGCAAGTATGTGAACATGTATCAGGATATGCAGCTCACCAAATGGCTCCTGGACTCTTCCATGTTCTTATTGTTAATGTGTTATGAAAACAGTGAAAAACGCTCCAAAATTCGGTTTATCGATGTCCTCCTTTCAGCTCCAACGGCCAAAATCCAGTGTTCTTTGAGCTCGCGGAGACTCTTCACTTATCCCAAAATGCAGTGGGAGTATGCAAATTATCTCCTCAGGACTCCTCCCCTGGTTTCATCTGTCAATGTAAATATAGGGTGCTTCCACGTTACTGGTAGCACAAGGGCACTGGAAAAGTGAAATAACTCCTCGCCCCCAAAAGAAATATAGCAAATTCTGTGCTCCGAAATTTTAATGCTACCCTCCCACCCCCGCCCTCCAGAGCTCCAGTGTGTGCCTACATCAGATTTACCATCCACATGTTTGGCAGGGGTATAACTTACAAAATGGGGTCACTTGAGGGGGGGTATTCTGCTCTTTTAGCATTTAGGGTCTCTGTATATGGAGTCCGCAAACTATTCTAGGAAAACCTATACTCCAGCAGTCAAATAGCGCTCCTTCCTTCCCGAGTGTCGCCGTGTGGCTAAGCAGTACTGTACAGCCACATATGAGGTATTGCCACATTCAGCAGAAATTGTGGGCCACATTTTAGGGGCCAGTTTTATCCATTAACCCCATTTAAAACGTAAAATCTGGGGCTAAAACAAAATATTTGAGATAAAAATGTAATTATTTTTTCTTCACTGCCCAATGGTATAAAATTCTGTGACACACCCATGGTGTTAATATGATCATTGCACCCGTAGATGAGTTCACTGAGAGGTGTACTTTGTAAAATGCGGTCCTCAGGCTGTTATGGCACCTCAGTGGATCTCCCAGTGTATGATGGCACCCGATGCAGATCACGTAGGAGAGGGAGCCCTCTCCCTCCTCAAGCCTTCTAAATGCTGTTATTTCTATTGATATCGACATTTAAGGGGTTAAAAAGCTGGGAATGGTGAGGGCAATGCTCCTGACAGTGACAGCTGAGGCTCTGCTATCACTTAAGCCAAGCTCCCGACGATGATGGTGAGGGCACAGCCCCTGGGCCCCGCACAATCGTCATGATGTTACTGTATGTCAGTGGTTGGGAATCCCTTCCCGATCAGGACGTATAGGTATGTCAAAGGTCATGAAGGGGTTACAATTTTAGCAGCAATTTTTCATATTTCCAAGGAAATTTAAAATAAACTGCATTTTTATGGACCTATTCACTTTTGAAGTGACTTTGAAGAGCCTTTTATTGTAACCCCCTAAAAAACACCCCAATTTAAAGAATGGAGGTTTCAAAGCATACAAGAAGTTTGCTATTCCTTGAGGTGCTTTGCATTAATGAAAATATAAGAAAAAAAAAATAATAATTCCATTTAGTCAAATTCCATTCAGCTAAAATGTTACTTCAGCCCTAATTTTTAGACTGCACAATTTATTACGCAATTTCTCCTGAATGCAGCATTACTCCTTGTATAGCAGACACTAATATTGTATAGCTATTGTACGGTTTGGTACTCACTCGGCTGCGGCTGAGGTAGGCACAGGAAGCATTTTCATTGAAATCCAGGCTAGTTTATTCAGACAGCATAAACTGCTCAGGTAGCAAAACAAAAACACCCTTTTCCGGCACAAAGTGGAAATACAAAGTAAAATGTCCATACAATGTTGCGGGTTCGACCGCTCAGGTCAGTTTCCAATCCTTAGGTGTTTAGCACAGACCAGCATCCTGGAGATCCACATATCTCCAGACACAGAATGAGACAATTGGTCTCCATTTTATTTACCAAACCACGCCCCCGGGGTGGGGATATGTGAGCAGCCATTCCCACCAATCTCTTATGACTGCTCGTAAAAGCGGCCCTCATACGACCTATTAACCCTTTCAGTACTATATGTGCTGGAGCATGCTTTTCTGGGTTTACATCACCGAAGCTAACAACCTCGAGGACCTGTCCGGTGGCCATCTTACATACCCTCCTCTGCCCAAAGCTGGCGGGCTTGGCTATCAATAAGCAAAAAAACTCAAAATTCGAAAATCACGATACACATGAAGATTAGAAAAGGAATAATCAGTTCTGAGAAGGAAATGTATTAAGTATAGCACTGTGTGTGTGTATGTATGTATGTATGTATGTATGTATGCATGCATGTACAGTACAGACCAAAAGTTTGGACACACCTTCTCATTTAAAGATTTTTCTGTATTTTCATGACTATGAAAATTGTACATTCACACTGAAGGCATCAAAACTATGAATTAACACATGTGGAATTATATACTTAACAAAAAAGTGGGAAACAACTGAAAATATGTCTTATATTCTAGGTTCTTCAAAGTAGCCATCTTTTGCTTTGATGACTGCTTTGCACACTCTTGGCATTCTCTTGATGAGCTTCAAGTGGTAGTCACCGGAAATGGTTTTCACTTCACAGGTGTGCCCTGTCAGGTTTAATAAGTGGCATTTCTTGCCTTATAAATGGGGTTGGGACCATCAGTTGTGTTGTGCAGAAGTCTCGTGGATACACAGCTGATATAGTCCTACTGAACAGACTGTTAGAATTTGTATTATGGCAAGAAAAAAGCAGCTAAGTAAAGAAAAATGAGTGGCCATCATTACTTTAAGAAATGAAGGTCAGTCAGTCTGAAAAACTGGGAAAACTTTGAAAGTGTCCCCAAGTGCAGTTGCAAAAACCATCAAGCGCTATAAAGAAACTGTCTCACATGAGGACCGCCCCAGGAAAGGAAGACCAAGAGTCACCTCTGCTTCTGAGGATAAGTTTATCCGAGTCACCAGCCTCAGAAATCGCAGGTTAACAGCAGAGACCAGTTCAATGCCACACAGAGTTCTAGCAGCAGACACATCTCTACAACAACTGTTAAGAGGAGACTTTGGGCAGCAGGCCTTCATGGTAAAATAGCTGCTAGGAAACCACTGCTAAGGACAGGCAACAAGCAGAAGAGACTTGTTTGGGCTAAAGAACAGAAGGAATGGACATTAGACTAGTGGAAATCTGTGCTTTGGTCTGATGAGTCCAAATTTGAGATCTTTGGTTCCAACCACCGTGTCTTTGTGCGACTCAGAAAAGGTGAACGGATGGACTCTACATGCCTGGTTCCCACGATGAAGCATGGAGGAGGAGGTGTGATGGTGTGGGGGTGCTTTGCTGGTGACACTGTTGGGGATTTATTCAAAATTGAAGGCATACTGAACCAGCATGGCTACCACAGCATCTTGCAGCGGCATGCTATTCCATCCGATTTGTGTTTAGTTGGACCATCATTTATTTTTCAATAGGACAATGACCCCAAACACACCTCCAGGCTGTGTAAGGGCTATTTGACCAAGAAGGAGAGTGATGGGGTGCTACGCGAGATGACCTGGCCTCCACAGTCACCAGACCTGAACCCAATCGAGATGGTTTGGGGTGAGCTGGACCGCAGAGTGAAGGCAAAAGGGCCAACAAGTGCTAAGCATCTCTGGGAACTTCTTCAAGATTGTTGGAAGACCATTTCCGGTGACTACCACTTGAAGCTCATCAAGAGAATGCCAAGAGTGTGCAAAGCAGTCATCAAAGCAAAAGGTGGCTACTTTGAAGAACCTAGAATATAAGACATATTTTCAGTTGTTTCAGACTTTTTTGTTAAGTATATAATTCCACATGTGTTAATTCATAGTTTTGATGCCTTCAGTGTGAATGTACAATTTTCATAGTCATGAAAATACAGAAAAATCTTTAAATGAGAAGGTGTGTCCAAACTTTTGGTCTGTACTGTATGTATATATATTATATATATAAACATATATATATATATATATATATATATATATATATATATATACACATACATACATACATACACTACCTAGTCAGGGTGCATGTTTAAAAAGGACTGTATAGACCAATCGGTAACTAAAACACAGAAAACCACTCATATAGAACCAAAAAGAAGACCAGACTATGCTAAAATATAACAAATTTTAATGGATCAAGCTAAAATACGAATAGGGGTGGGAACAAAGCAACCAGGAGAAAGCGCTGAACAACATGTGTTTCCCACATGCAAATGTACAGTACAAATCAATGGAATATATACCATTACCACCAGAATACATATATATACATACAGTGGGTACAGAAAGTATTCAGACCCCTTTAAATTTTTCACTCTTTGTTTCATTGCAGCCATTTGATAAATTCTAAAAAGTTCATTTTATTCTCATTAAAGTACACTTTGCATCCTATCTTGACTGGAAAAAAAACAGAAATCTAGAAATTTTTGCAAATTTATTAAAAAAGAAAAACTGAAATATCACATGGTCATAAATATTCAGCCCCCTTGCTCGGTATTGAGTAGAAGCACACTTTTGAATTAGTACAGCCATGAGTCTTCTTGGGTATGAAGCAACAAGTTTTTCACACCTGGATTTGGGGATCCTCTGCCATTCTTCGTTGCAGTTCCTGTCCAGTTCCGACAGGTTGGATGGTGAACGTTGGTGGACAGCCATTTTCAGGTCTCTCCAGAGATGCTCAATTAGGTTTAGGTCAGGGCTCTGGCTGGACCAGTCAAGAATGGTCACAGAGTTGTTGTGAGGCCACTCCTTTGTCATTATAGCTGTGTGCTTAGGGTCATTGTCTTGTTCGAAGGTGAACCTTCGGCCAAGTCTGAGGTCCAGAGCACTCTGGAAGAGGTTTTCACTCAGGAAATCTCTGTACTTGGCCGCATTCATGTTTCCTTCAATTGCAACCAGTCGTCATGTCCCTGCAGCTGAAAAACACCCCCATAGCATGATGCTGCCACCACCATGTTTCACTGTTGGGATTGTATTGGGTAGGTGATGAGCAGTGCCTGGTTTTCTCCACACATACCGCTTAGAATTATCATCAAAAAGATCTATCTTCATCTCATCAGACCAGAGAATCTTATTTCTCATAGTTTGGGAGTCCTTCATGTGTTTTTGAGCAAACTCTATGCGGACTTTCATTTGTCTTGCACTGAGGAGAGGATTCCGTCGGGCCACTCTGCCATAAAGGCCTGACTCGTGGAGGGCCGCAGTGATAGTTGACCTTGTGGAACTTTCTCCCATCTCCCTACTGCATCTCTGGAGCTTAGTCACAGTGATTTTGGGGTTCTTCTTTACCTCTCTCACCATGGATATTCTCCCACGATTGCACTGTTTGACTGAATGGCCAGGTCTAGGAAGACTTCTGGTGGTCCCAAACTTCTTCCATTTAAGGATTATGGAGGCCACTGTGCTCTTAAGAACCTTGAGTAATGCAGAAATTATTTTGTAACCTTGGCCAGATCTGTGCCTTGCCACAATTCTGTCTCTGAGCTCCTTGGGCAGTTTCTTTGAGCTCATGGTTTTCATTTGGTCTGACATGCATTGTGAGCTGTGAGGTCTTATACAGACAGGTGTGTGCCTTTCCAAATCAAGTCCTATCAGTTTAATTAAACACAGCTGGACTCCAATGAAGGAGTAGAACCATCTCAATGAGGATCACAAGGGGTCTGAATACTTTCCATACCCATTATGTATATGTGTACATACATATATATATATATATATATAATACACATATAAATAAAACAATAAGAAACCAGGTGTATATCAATACAGACTATATGTATTAGATATGGGGAAAACATATGTACTACCTCTATCAGGGTGTAAATAAATATTGTGCAAAAGAACCACAGGACGCAAGAGAGGGCAATGATGGAAATAGCTCCTAACGTATAAACTATTCCATAATAATAAACCAATATAGGCGGGTATAGAATAGTCTATATACCTGTGTATGAGTCTGGAGTAGAGGGGGCATACGGTGCAGCGTCGCCACCCCGACACGCTATCAAGCAGTGGACCCTCGACAGTGCATCAGCATTGCCATGCAGTTTCCCGGGCCTATGCTCTGCATGGAAGCTAAAATCCTGAAGGGCTAGGGACCATCTGGTCACTCCGGCATCGTTCCCCTTCTTGTCCCTCATCCACCTTAGTGGGGCATGGTCTGACACTAGCCTGAACTTCCTGCCTAAGAGGTAGTATCTTGAAGTGTCCAACACCCACTTGATGGCCTTTTCCACAATGGAGTAATTCTTCCCACAGGATGTCACATTCTGACTTAAATACATTATGGGATGCTCTTCCCCGTTCACTTCTTGTGATAGGACAGCACCCAGCCCGACATCTGACATGTCTGTCTGGACCACAAACTTATTTGAGAAATCCGGTGCCACCATAACTGTCTGTTTACACAGAGCTACCTTCAGTTCCGCGAAGGCAGTCTCAGCTTCTGGAGATTACTTAGCCATAACCGACTTTGTCCCTGTAAGGAGGTCTGTCAAAGGGGCCGCTATCATGACGAAGTTAGGGATGAACCGGCGGTAATAGCCCACGATGCCTAGGAACGCTTTGACCTGTTTCCCTGAGAGGGGTTGTGGCCAACTCTTGATCACGTCGACTTTATTTGGGGCTTTATTTCACCTCTCCCTACGACATAACCCAAGTATTTGGTTTCTTCAATGCCCATGGCACATTTCTTCAGGTTTATAGAAAACCCTGCCTTCTTTAAAGAATCAAGTATCGCCTGGACTTTGCTCAGATGGCTTCCCCAATCCTGGCTATAGATCACGATGTCATCCAAGTAGACTGCTGCATACTTCTTGTGGGGAGCTGGAATCAAGTCCATGGTCCTCTGGAAGGTAGCCAGGGCTTCTTGCAACCCAAACGACATCCTTGTGAAGTAGAATCAACCATCTGGCGTTGAGAAGACCGTCTTCTCCTTGGCATCTTGGGACATGGGTATTTGCCAATTCCTTTAGTGAGGTCAAGGGTGATAATATACCTGGCTGGCCCCAATCTTTCAAACAGTTCATCTACACTGGGCATTGGGTAGGTGTCAAACTTCAAGACTTTGTTGAGTTTCCTATAGTCATTGCAAAACTGCCATTCTCTATCTGGTTTTGGCACTAAGACTTTGGGACTGGACCAGCCACTCCTGGACTCCTCAATGACTCCCATGCTCAGCATCCGCTTCACCTCTTTTGCAATTACCTCTCGGTGGGCTTCAGGAATCCGATACGGCTTCATATTTACTTGGACATGATGACCCGGAAGAAACTCATGCTCTATGATCCGAGTACACCCTGGTAGTTTTGAGAACAGGTCTCAGTTCCGCTGTAGCAACTCTCAGCACTGTGGCTTCTGGGCATGTGACAGCAACTTTGCCAGCTTGACTTCCTCCACGTGGGCTTTGGTCTTCGCCACCAAACAGGAGCTTCCACAAACTCCCTATGTCATTTGGCTTGATCAGGTTGACGTGGTACACCTGGTAGGGCTTCCTTTTCCCTGGTTAGTGGACTCTATAGTTGACATTGCCAAGCTTTTCAAGAACTTCATAGGGGCCCTGCCACTTGGTCAGGAATTTGCTCTCCACCGTAGGCACTAGTACCCAATTGCCAAGGTGGAAGTGTCTCACCCTCACCGATCTTTAGTACACCCTTGACTGTGCCTCTTGTGCTTTGAGGAGGTGTTCTTTCACAATAGGCATCACCTCAGCAATCCTCTCTTGCATCTGGGCCACATGTTCCATTACAATCCTGTAGGGTGTAGACCCTCCTTTGCTACATCCAGGAGTCCAAGGGGCTGTCAGCTATATAACAGCTCAAATGGGGAGAAGCCAGTAGAGGCCTGTGGGACTTCTCTAATAGAAAACAGAAGGTACGGCAGTAGACAGTCCCAGTCCCGACCGTCTTTCTCAACGACCTTCTTCAACATGGCCTTCAAGGTTTTATTAAACCTCTCCACTAAGCCGTCTGTCTGGGGGTGGTAGACTGAGGTCCTGAGTTGTGTGATTTGCAGGATTTTTCACAACTCCCTCATCCCCCTTGACATAAATGGGGTCCCTTGGTCCGTTAGGATCTCCTTACGCAACCCCATTCTAGAAAAGACGTGGACTAGCTGTTATGATCTGCTACAGAGACTAAGGAAAGAGAGGAGATCTGTCCCTACAATAGAACTAAACTAGATCCCTACGATGTAACGGGGAACCTGATCCTGCGATCAGACCCGCTAAAGTCCTCGGCTAGTCTGAACGCAGGCCTATAGATGTGAGGGAGGGATCCCTACAAGATCTAGGGACTGGGAAAAGTTGGACACCTCCTAGCAGAAATAGTAGCAGTCAAAGACAAACACACAACAAAAAGGCATAGGGGTCAGAAGACCTAGCAAAACTAACAGAGAACGGCAACAGAGCAACAAGCTAGCTCAACAGTAGTAAATACAAATGAAGTCCAGCAAAGCCAGGAGGGCGGAGCCGGATTAAATAGGCAAAAATGGTCATGTGACCAGCAAACTAAAAAAAACTAACAGGAGAGTTGTAACAGTACCCCCTCTTCTAAGAGGATCCTCCGGATCCCCTAGGCCCAGGCTTACCAGGAAACCTCCTGTGAAACGCTCGGACAAGTCTGGAAGCAGAAACATCATCCGCCCTCACCCATGAGTTATCCTCAGGTCCGAAACTCTTCCAAGCGACGAGATACTGCAAACTCCCTCTATACCGTCTAGAATTTAGGATGCGGGAAATTTCATATTCCCCGTCCTCCACCACAGGAGGAACAGTGACAGAGGCATCACCATCCGACACATCAGCTTTTTTCAACAGAGAAACATGAAACACCGGATTAATCCTCCAGGACGTAGGAACCTCCAGCCTAACAGCAGATTGGCTAACTATCTGCAGTACAATAAAGGGCCCTACGAACTTGGGACCCAATTTTTTAGAAGGAATCCTCAATCGCAGATTCTTAGAGGACAACCAAACCATGTCACCAACAGCAAACAAAACCTCTTGCCGTTTCCTATCAAAGTACCTCTTAGATTTTTTGTTAGCCTCCTGAAGATTACCACGCACATCCGTCCAAACTCTCTCCAAATCACAGGAAAAACTCTCCTCCTCAGGCACAGCCGAAACCAATTTGGAGAATGACCAAAAAGACGGATGTCTCCCAGAACAACAAAAAAAAGGCGAACACCCAGCAGAAGAGGATGTATGGTTGTTAAGAGCAAATTCAGCAAGTGGCAGAAACTCAGACCACCCCTCTTGATTGTCTGCCACAAAACAACGCAAGAACTGCTCAACATCCTGGTTCTTCCTTTCTGTCTGGCCATTAGACTCAGGATGATATCCGGATGAAAACGACAAATGAACTCCCAACCTGTCACAAAAGGCACGCCAAAAACGAGCCACGAACTGAGGTCCCCTATCAGAAACAATGTCAGTAGGAACACCATGTAGTCTGACAATTTCCTTGACAAAGGCCTTGGCGAGTGTCTTAGCGCAAGGCAGTTTGATGAAGGGAACCAAGTGACACATCTTGCTAAAACGGTCCACGACCACCCAGATGACCGTGAAACCTTCAGAGGGAGGAAGGTCAGTAATAAAGTCCATAGCCAGATGTGTCCAAGGTGCACTAGGAACCTCCAGAGGGCAAAGCAACCCCGCAGCAGGAGCATGCGAAGACTTGGATCTTGCACACACAGTACATTGGCGCACCCACTTAATGACTTCCTTCTGCCATCCAGGCCACCAAAAACTGCGACCCACAAGTCTCTTGGTCTCAGAAATTCCTGGATGACCTGCCAACCGAGACTCATGACACTCAACAAACAAATCTCTCCTAAAGGTCCTAGGCACAAACAACCTCCCATGGGGAGTGTTAGATGGGGCATTCTCCTGTGCTTTAAGAATCTCATCCTCCAAAACGGAGTCCAAAGCAGCAATCACAACACCTTCTTGTAAAATGGTCTCCTCTTCCTCCTCAACACCGACCATGGGAGAAAAGCTGCGAGACAAAGCATCCGCTTTAACATTCTTGGTACCCGGGATGTAAGTAACGGAAAAATTAAACCGCGAGAAAAAAAGTGCCCACCTAGCCTGACGGGCATTCAAGCGCTTGGCAGCATCAAGATAGATCAGATTTTTATGATCAGTGAAAACCTGAATGGGAAATTCAGCACCTTCCAAGAGATGACGCCAGTGTTCAAATGCGAGTTTAATCGCCAGCAATTCCCGATTACCAATATCGTAATTAAGTTCAGTCTCGGAAAATTTTTTTGAAAAAAAGGCACAGGGATGTACTCCATCCTTGTTTTCCTGAGACAACACCGCACCGACCCCCACCGAAGAAGCATCAACCTCAACCAAAAACGGCTTAGTCACATCAGGCTGCATAAGGATGGGAGCAGAGGTGAACCTCTCCTTTAGAAACACAAAAGCTTCAATGGCCTCAGAAGTCCACTGAACCGCATTAGCACCTTTCCTGGTGAGATCGGTCAGCGGTTTGACAATAATAGAAAAATTTTTTATGAATTTTCTGTAATAATTGGCGAAACCCAAAAACCTCTGTATCGATTTGAAACCAATAGGCCTAGGCCATTCCTGCACAGCTTGAACTTTAACCGGGTCCATCTCAAAACCTTCACTGGAGATAATGTAGCCCAAAAAACTAATTCTCTGTACAGCGAACTCACATTTCTCCAGCTTAGCAAAAAGCGAATTGTCCATTAATAACTGTAATACCTCACATACGCTCTGCCAATGAGACTCCAGATCCGGCGAATAAATCAAAATGTCATCCAAATACACAACCACATTTTTGCCGATTAAAGGTCTAAGGATATCATTGATAAGATTCTGAAAAAATGCTGGAGCATTGGTGAGACCAAAAGGCATAACCAGATTCTCAAAATGACCCACAGGAGTGTTAAAAGCAGTCTTCCATTCATCACCCTCCTTCATGCGCAACAAATTGTATGCCCCCCGGAGATCAATTTTAGAGAACCACTTGGCCCCCACTAACTGGTTAAATAAATCAGGAATCAATGGCAGTGGGTAAGGATTGCGTACAGTAATTTTATTAATCTCACAAAAGTCCAGACAAGGACGTAAACCGCCATCTTTTTTTTTTACAAAAAAAAATCCAACAGCCACAGGAGACTTGGAAGGCCTAATGTGACCGGCAGCCAAGCTTGTCTGTATGTATTCTTCCAAAGCCTTTCTCTCAGGAATAGTAAGATTAAATAAACGACTCTTAGGAAGAGTCGCGCCAGGGACAAATTCAATGGTACAATCATAGTCTCTAGGGGGAGGCAAAACCTGCGACTCCTCCTCAGAAAAAACTCTCCAAAAATCCTGAATAGGTACAGGCAATTCCCCTCTATCCACAGCAGCAATGCGCCCGTTACAACACTTGTCATAACACTTAGGGCTCCAGGACTTAATTTCATTGGTAGACCAATCCAGTACAGGATTGTGCAATTTTAACCAGGGTAACCCCAATATTACTGGAGAAGGCAAATTATCCAATACCACCAAATCCAAATTCTCTTGATGAATACCATTAATAGTGAGGGGAAATTCACAGACCTTGTGAGTAACACTCTTCAAGGGAGAGCCATCGACAGAAACCACAGCAATAGGGGATGACAAAGTTTTAGGTTCTAATCTAAGTTTTTCCAAGAATCCCCCATCAATCACATTTAGAGTAGATCCACAATCCACAAATACCCGAAATTCAATTAATTCATCCTGAGCAGCAGTAGTGGCAGATAGGAATACTCCCTTAGAATTTAAACAGGCAATACGAGCATGACTGACCTTTTTTTTTTCTTTCTTCTTACGAAGTACACAGCTCTTAATAAAATGACCAGAATTTCCGCAATAGAAACACAAGCCTTCAGAAAGCCTGCGGTCTTTTTCCTGAGAGCGGGGTGTCATCGCCCCAATCTCCATCGGCTCTCCATTGTCAGCACAGACCCTCTCAGGACTCGGAGCTGACATAGCAGAGGATTTGCTCTCATTAACCCTTTCACGCAGTCTCCTGTCCACCCGTGTAGCTAATTGCATTGCCTCCTGCAAGTTTCCAGGTGTGGGATAAGCAATCAGTAAATCCTTTACCCTTTCACATAGCCCTGCAAGAAACAAGCTTTTCAAAGCAGAATCGTTCCACCCCACCTGGGCAGACCACCGACGGAAGTGAGAACAATATTTTTCCACATTACCTGATCCCTGCCTCAAACGTCTTAATTCAGACTCAGCAGATGAGACACGATCAGGATCATCGTACAACAAACCCAAAGCAGAAAAAAAACTATCCACTGATCTAAAGCACGGATCACTAGAATGGAGAGAGAAGGCCCATCCCTGAGGATCTTTGCGCAAAAGTGACATTATGATCCCTATGCGCTGTGATTCATCACCAGAGGATCTGGGTCTCAAATGAAAATATATAAGACAAGCATTTTTAAAAGAAAAAAAATCTTGTTGTTCGCCAAAAAATAGATCAGGCAGACGTACCTTTGGTTCCACAAAATGCGCTCCAGAACAGCTACTCACGTGTTGTTGGAGCTTGGTCACCTCCAGAGAGAGTCCCTGCAAGCGTTGAGAAAAATCTTGCACCGAGACCATGATGGAAAACTGGAGGTCTTTCCTTAGAGAAAATTATTATTTTTTTTTTTCTTTTATGGCTGGACTTACTGTTATGATCTGCTACAGAGACTAAGGAAAGAGAGGAGATCTGTCCCTACAATAGAACTAAACTAGATCCCTACGACGTAACGGGGAACCTGATCCTGTGATCAGACCCGCTAAAGTCCTCGGCTAGTCTGAACGCAGACCTATAGATGTGAGGGAGGGATCCCTACAAGATCTAGGGACTGGGAAAAGTTGGACACCTCCTAGCAGAAATAGTAGCAGTCAAAGACAAACACACAACAAAAAGGCAAAGGGGTCAGAAGACCTAGCAAAACTAACAAAGAACGGCAACAGAGCAACAAGCTAGCTCAACAGTAGTAAATACAAATGAAGTCCAGCAAAGCCAGGAGGGTGGAGCCGGATTAAATAGGCAAAAATGGTCATGTGACCAGCAAACTAAAAAAAACCTAACAGGAGAGTTGTAACACTAGCTCCTGGACTATGCACTTGGCAGAGGAGTTTCGTGGTGGTACAGCCTCCGGGTAACATGTAGCGTTGTCCAGTACCACCAAGATATACTGATGTGCTCTGGCGGACTTGACCAGGGGTCCCACTAGATCCATGGTGATGCGATCGATTGGGACCTCAATGACAGGTAGTGGCACTAAAGGGCTACGGAAGTGAGCCACAGGGGAGGTCAGCTGATAGGTGTGACAGGACCTACAGTAATTCACAATCTCTCGGTGACAACTGGGACAGTAGACCCTCTGGAAGATTCTTTCCTGGGTTTTTTCTACCTCCAGATGACCACCTAAGACATGTGCATTGGCCATATCTAACACCCTGCGTCTGTACGACCCTGGCACTAGTAACTGATCGATTACCTCTCTTCTGAGCTTCGTGACCTGTCATATTAACTCCTCAATTCCAGCAAAGTACGGATATCAGGTATCAGCCATAGACTCTTGAGCAACACCATTCAGAACAGTGACATTATTAAACACACCTTTTAGAGTTCAGTCCCTGAGCTGGGCGTTTCCAAAGTTTCCCCACCTCCAGCTCAGGGATGCTGCCTCATCCTCACCCCCAACAAGCACATGAAAGGGAAAACTGTCGGTTGCGGCCTGCGACGAGGTTTCTTTAGGAGCGACCTGGTTGTGGTCTGGGCAACCCGGCTTCCTCCCTTTTTCCCACAAGTCCCAAAACAAGGCAAAGTCCTGCCCTATTATAACAGGGTGCAACAGGTCCTTGACTACGCCCACCTCATGGGACTCAGTGCTACAGTTTGTGCCTATGACCACTAGGACCACAGGGTAGTCCTTAGCGTCTCAATGGATACAGCAGATGTCCACCTTTTTCTGCAGAATCAGACGATGAGGAATTATGGCCCTACTAGGGTTACCAAACTCCCAGAATCGAACAGACCAGTCATTTGCGCTCCATTCACTGACACGGGGCATGCCTGCGGTCCCACACCTCGTGGAGGGACAGCACTGCAGGCAGGATATGCAAAGTAGCGCCGTCCTGTGCTGCAGTCTACTGGCTCGTTGGTCATAGGGCAACAGGTCACTATTAGACCCGGGGTGTGACATTGCCAACAAATTAAGTTATTGGATGGGGCCTTTGGTAGCAACTCAGACCCCTCCTGAACTCTAGGACGCCCCCCCAGATGTGGTTCTAGTTCCCCTCTTTTGGGTGTCCATCCCCCCTGTTGGGAACCACAGTATGGAGATGCTCCCACCCCTTACTTCCCCAAAGCACTCTTGACCGCCTGGTACCTTTCTACCAACCTCACAAGGTCATTGGCATTATGGGGATCTCCCTGGGCAACCCAGGATTGCACCAGCCTTGGAAGGGAGTGTATGAACCTGTCCATCACAATCCTCGCCACTAACTGTGCTGGAGAGGAAGATTCCGGTTGCAACCACTTTTGGACCAAGTGTAGGAGGTAAAACATTTGGGACCGGGAAGATTTGTCACTGCAATAGGCCCAGTGGTACACCCGCATCATGTCAGTCAGAGTCACTCCTAAGCACGTCAAAATCTCAGTCTTCAACTTGGTGTACTCTTTTGCATCTTGCAAGGCCAAGTCATAATAGGCCTTCTGCTGTTGCCCTGTTAAATATGATGCCAGAACCTCCGCCCACTGCTCTGGAGGCAATATCTCTCGCTCCGCCACCCTCTCAAAAATTGTCAGGAACGCCTCGTCCTCATCACCCGGGATCATCTTTTGTATGGCTCTTCTTAACGTCTTCCTGGCAAGTGAGTCATCACTTAGACTTGGGGGTGGGGCGATTGAACTGCCATGGGTTAACTCGGCTAGGAGGTTTATCTGCTGCTTGTACTGCTGTTGCTGCCACTACTGCTGTTGATGCTGCCGGAGATTAGCCTGCACAAGTTGCTTTATCAGCTCCTCCATGATGCCAGACGTCCCCTACTGGCTGACGGCCCTCACCCAAGACTTAAACGGTTTCCTGTAGCAGTCACACTGCCCCTTGGGATTTGTGACTGTGCTTCTAGCACCAATTGTAGGGTTTAATACTCACTCGTCTGCGGTTGAGGTAGACACAGGAAGCATTTTCATTGAAATCCAAACTGGTTTATTCAGACAGCATAAACAAAAACAGCCTTTTCCGGCACAAAGTGGAAGCACAAAGTAAAATGTCCACACAATGTTGCAGGTTCGCCTGCTCAGGTCAGTGTCCAATCCTTAGTACAGACTAACGCCTTGGAGATCCACAGGTCTCCAGACACAGACACTGAATGAGACATTTGGTCTCTATTTTATTTACCAAACCACGCTCCAGAGGTGGGGATATGTGGGCAGCCATTCCCACCCATTTTTTATGACTGCTCTTAAAACCGGCCTGATACGCCCTATTAACCCTGTCAGCAGTATAAGTGCTGGAGCATGCTTTCTCGGGTTTACATCACCGAAGCTACCAACCTCGATGATACATATTTCCCCTCAAGGACCTGTCCGTCAGCCATCTTACACTATATACATGTCATTAAGGGTATACAAGTTTAAAGATTGCACATTTTTCAAAATCTTCAGAAAATTTGGAATATTTTCATGAATAAAGACAAAACAACAGATCTGAATTTACCGGTAGTAACAGGTAAAATGTTTTACAACAACAAAATCACAATCTCAGAATCACTGACAGAAGCATTTTAAAGTTATTACCACAGAAAGTGACGTATCAGACTTGAAAAATGGGGCTGTCAGGAAGTTTAAGGCTGATTTACACGAGACAGGGTTAAGAAACATGGAATGGTATTGTGCAGTACATACCTATAGGTGAAGCATCATCTCCCTCAGAATCTTCCTCTGTATAGTAATGAAACACTTATTAGTAAGGGTGAAAAAATAATATATATATACATTATATATACAGTACAGACCAAAAGTTTGGACACACCTTCCCATTTAAAGATTTTTCTGTATTTTCATGACTATGAAAATTGTACATTCACACTGAAGGCATCAAAACTATGAATTAACACATGTGGAATTATATACTTAACAAAAAAGTGTGAAACAACTGAAAATATGTCTTATATTCTAGGTTCTTCAAAGTAGCCAAGTTCATGTTAAAAAAGGTGGTTTCTAAGGACGGAAGGGATTGGGACATGTTGCTACCCTATTTGATGTTCGCCATCCGTGAGGTACCCCAGGCTTCCACAGGGTTCTCTCCCTTTGAGTTATTGTACGGCAGACACCCTAGAGGTCTGTTGGACGTAGCCAAAGAGACGTGGGAACAAGAGCCGACTCAACATAGGAGTATAACTGAACACGTGGCTAGCATGCAGGACCGGATCGCGGCGGTCATGGACATCGTGAAAGAACATTTGTTAGATGCCCAGGCAGCCCAGAGGCGCACATATAATAAAAGAGCCAGAGTCAGGTCTTTTAACAAGGGCGATCAGGTGTTAGTACTTGTACCCACAGCCGAGAGTAAGCTCATGGCCAAGTGGCAAGGGCCATATGAGGTTCGAGAAAAGGTGGGGGAGGTAAATTACCAGGTGTATCAGCCTGGAAGGAGGAAACGGGAGCAGCTTTATTATGTAAACCTGCGAAAACCTTAGAAAGATCGAGAGTGGTTAGTTACAGACATCACTCCGGGCATATCACCAGAGAGTTCTCTACCTTCAGCCAGGGATGCGTCCGGGGGAGAGGTCAGGATAAGTGATGCTCTCACTAAACAGCAGCGACGGGCGGCTCGCTCACTGGTGCAGCAGAATACCAACGTGTTCTCAGAGCTACCGGGTAGGACTACAGTTTTCCAACATGACATTGTCACCGAACCTGGGGTAAGGGTGCGAAAGAGATCGCACCGGGTACCCAAAGTCCGGAGGCAAGCCATCACGGCTGAGGTAAAACAGATGCTCCAGTTAGGCGTCATCGAGAAATGACAGAGTGGGCTAGCCCCATTGTACTGATTACGAAACCAGACGGATCGTTACGCTTCCGTAACGATTTCCGAAAACTAAATTAAGTGTCGAAGTTTGACCTTTATCCAATGCCCAGGGTGGATGAGCTGATTGAGAGACTGGGGTAGGCCCAGTACTTTACCACGCTCGATCTCACCAAGGGTTACTGGCAGGTACCTCTCACGAAATCAGCGGAGGAAAAGACCGCCTTCATAACTCCGGAGGGTCTATATCACTATGCGGTCTTACCTTTTGGGTTACATGGGGCCCTGGCTACATTCCAGAGGTTGATGGAAATAGTGCTCAAGTCTCATCAGGAGTACGCCTCCGCATATCTAGATGATATTATCATCTTTAGCACCGACTGGCATACGCATCTATCCCAGGTACAAGCAGTGCTGGATTCTCTCAGAGTCGCTGAGTTAACGGCAAACCCGAAAAAATGTGCGATAGGGCTAGAGGAAGCCCGATATTTGGGGTATGCGATTGGCCGAGGAGTTATCAAGCCCCAAATCAATAAAGTTGAGGCCATAAAAAATTGGCCTAAACCGTCAAATACACAGCAGGTGAGGGCGTTCCTTAACATCCTTGGGTATTACCGCCGGTTTATACCTAATTTTCCTGGGAGAACGGCGGCCCTGACCGATCTCTTGAAAGGAAAAAAATCACTAATGGTTCAGTGGAACCTTCAGGCAGAAGAAGCCTTTCAGTCCATGAAGTTGGCCCTGTGTGGACAGCCGGTCCTCATCAGCCCCAACTTCAAGGAAACTTTCATTGTACAGACAGATGCCTCAGAAGTAGGCCCAGGGTGCCAGTGGCGACTTTGCCAATCCTGGTGTTATGTGGCAAATGCCAAGCGTCCTGCACGGTGTTGGGCTGTGAGCACAACCCCCATCTGTGGACGTCAGACCCTCATACCACCCTCATGGAGTCGGTTTCCAACTGATTGTGCAGACACATGCACATTTGTGACCTGCTGGAGGTCATTTTGCACGGCTCTGGCAGTGCTCCTCCTGTTCCTCCTTGCACAAAGACGGAGGTAGAGGTCCTGCTGCTGGGTTGTTGCCCTCCTACAGCCCTCTCCACGTCTACTTTTGTACTGGCCTGTCTCCTGGTAGTGCCTCCAGCCTCTGGACAGTACGGTGACAGACACAGCAAACCTTCTTGCCACAGCTTGCATTGATGTGCCATCCAGAATGAGCTGCACTACCTGAGCAACTTCTGTGGGTTGTCGAGTCCGTCTCATGCTACCACAAGTATGAAAGTACAACCAACATTCAAAAGTGACCAAAACATCAGCCAGAAAGCATTGGTACTGAGATATGGTCTGTGCTCCCCACCTGCAGAACCACTCCTTTATTGAGGGTGTCTTGAAAATTGCCAATCATTTCCATCTATTGTCTATTCCATTTGCACAACAGCATGTGAAATTGATTGTTAATCAGTGTTGCTTCCTAAGTGGACAGTTTGATTTCACAGAAGTTTCATTTACTTGGAGTTATATTCTGTTGTTTAAGTGTTCCCTTTATTTTATGAGCAGTGTATTTGATATGTAACTTTCTATGTATTTGTCTCATTGGTCATGTAATGGGTGTGATCTCATTGGTCATGTAATTGGTGTATTACTTGTAATTGGTTTCGGAAATATTTAAAAGATCACAGAATCATGTCATAGTAGCTTGACAAAGAAAGCTGGTTGGCTTTGGAAACGAATTGCTATGTGAATCCCCATGTACCTTGTGACCTCATCAGATGTTAAAATGATGTAATAACAACTTGGAATTTTTTAATACAACTTTTTTGGAGATGGAATTTTTCATTTCTTTTCTTGCAATACATTGTGCAGACTGCCGGTTGGAAGCTGTTATGACAGGAACTGCCCAAACCCGACCAGCTGATCACCCACTACCAGGATGTAGGGGAATAACACCAGGTGGCGCCAGAGAGCAGCATTCATAAAAGTAAAAGCTTGGTAACTTTTGAATGAAGCATAATTTTGAATCACTGTAAATTACAAAACTATTTATTTCCACCTTTTCTGGTTGGTTAACTGTATTCTTTATGGTGGCACAACCGCTTTGTTTACCCTTAACCCCTTACTTACCGGGGACGTATTAGTACGCATATTTGTGTACCCCCCGTTCAGTGAGGGCTGCTGCGCTGAGCCTTCACTGAACGGAGCACATGTCAGCTGATTCTTACAGCTGACATGTGCCCGCAACAGCCGCGGGTGGAATCGCGATCCACCCGCGGCTGTTAACCAGTTAAATGCTGCTGTCAATCTCCGACAGCAGCATTTAACGCGCGCTTCCGGGTAGCGCGTCATAAGCCCCGCCCACTGGTAACCCCGTCACGTGATCGCGGGTCGCCGATGGGCGTGCATGACAACCCAGGGTCTGCAGCAGACGCCTGTGGTTGTCATGATCTTGTCGCTATGAGCGCCACCTTGTGGTCGGCGCTCATAGCACAGGACCATTTCTGCTGCATGCAGGGGACCTGCTCGTCCCTTGTATGTAGCAGAGGCGATCGGACAGTTGCTGCTTCTAGTCTCCTATGGAGACTATAGAAGTATGCAAAAAGTAAAAAAAAAAAGTTTTTAAAAATATTAAAAAAAATAAAAAAATATAAAAGTTTAAATCACCCCCCTTTCGCCCCATTCAAAATAAAATATATATAAAAAAAACAATAAAATGCAATAACGGGCGATCAAAACATCGGATCTACCCCAAATGTTATCAATAAAAACGTCAGCCTGGCACGCAAAAAATAAGCCATCAACCAGCCCCAGATCACGAAAAATGGAGACGCTACGGGTCTTAGAAAATGGCGCTATTTTTTTATTTTATTTTTTTACCAAATTTTGGAATTTTTTTCCACCACTTAAATATAAAAGAACCTATACATGTTTGGTGTCTATGAACTCGTAATGACCTGTAGAATAAGAAGGGCAAGTCAGTTTTAGCATTCAGTGAACATGGTAAAAAAAATAAATAAAAAACAACTGTGGTATTGCACGTTTTTTGCAATTTTACCGCACTTGGAATTTTTTTCCCATTTTCCCGTACAGGATATGATAAAACTAGTAATGGCGTTGAAAAGTACAACTCGTCCCGCAAAAAATAAGCCCTCACATGGCCATATTGACCAAAAAATAAAAACGCTATGGCTCTGGGAACAAGGGGAGCAAAAACGAAAATGCAAAAACGAAAAATGCTCCGGGGCTTAAGGGGTTAATGCCATGTACTGTATATAGCTAGAAAATATTAGTGTCTGCTATGTATGGGGCAATGCTGCGTTTAGGAGAAATTACATAATAAATTGTGCAGGCTAAAATTTGGGTCTAAAGTAACATATTAGCTGAATGGAATTTGACTTAATGGAATTTTTCACTTCTTTTTTGCATTGATTCCAAGTGTGACCACACGTTGTTCCTGGCTTCAACACACTGAAATCCTGGAGGGTGAGCTGACTTCCATTTGTTCTCTATTGTTATGCACAATGTATTCTTTGTCACAAGGCTCCCTGCTGTAAACACAGAGTGTCTGTCATTCACCCCCTCCCCCTGTGCTCATAGCTGATCTCCAGGTGGGACACCTCCTCCCCCTGCTTCATAGCTGATCTCGGGGTGAGACACTCCCTCCCCCTGCACTCACAGCTGATCAACAGGTGAGATACCTCCCCCCTGTGTTCACAGATGATCTCCAGGTGAGATACTCCCTCCCATTGTGCTCACAGCTCATAGCTCATCTCCAGGTTAGACACCCTCTCCCCCTGTGCTCATAGCTGATCTCCGGGTGAGATACCTCCCCCCTGTGTTCACAGATGATCTCCAGGTGAGATACTCCCTCCCATTGTGCTCACAGCTCATAGCTCATCTCCAGGTTAGACACCCTCTCCCCCTGCGCTCACAGCTCATCTCCGGGTGAGATCATCTGCTTCACAGACTTGAGAGCCCGATAGCAGGGAAACACTTCCCATACTTAGTCTGCGAAGCAGATGATCTCACCCAGAGCTGAGCTGTGAGCACAGGGGGAGGGGGTATCTCACTCGGAGATCAGCAGTGAGCGCAGGGGGAGTATCTCACCTAGAGATCAGCAGTGAGCGCAGGGGGAGGGGGTATCTCACCTAGAGATCAGCAGTGAGTGCAGGGGGAGTATCTCACCTAGAGATCAGCAGTGAGCGCAGGGGGAGGGGGTATCTCACCTAGAGATCAGCAGTGAGTGCAGGGGGAGTATCTCACCTAGAGATCAGCAGTGAGCGCAGGGGGAGGGGGTATCTCACTCAGAGATGATCTGTGAGTGCAGGGGGAGGGGGTATCTCACCCAGAGATCAGCTGTGAGTGCAGGGGGAGGGGGTATCTCACCCAGAGATCAGCTGTGAGTGCAGGGGGAGAGGGTATCTCACTCGGAGATGAGCTGTGAGTGCAGGGGGAGAATCTCACCTAGAGATCAGCTGTGAGTGCAGGGGGTGGGGGTATCTCACTCGGAGATGAGCAGTGAGTGCAGGGGGAAGCTGTGTCTCACCTAGAGATCAGCAGTGAGCGCAGGGGGAGGGGGTATCTCACCCGGAGTTGAGCTGTGAGTGCAGGGGGAGAATCTCACCTAGAGATCAGCTGTGAGTGCAGGGGGTGGGGGTATCTCACTCGGAGATGAGCTGTGAGGGCAGGGGAGTATCTCACTCGGAGATGAGCTGTGAGGGCAGGGGAGTATCTCACCCGGAGATGAGCTGTGAGTGCAGGGGGAGTATCTCACCTAGAGATCAGCATTGAGCGCAGGGGGAGGGGGTATCTCACTCGGAGATGAGCTGTGAGTGCAGGGGGAGGCTGTGTCTCACCCAAAGATCAGCAGTGAGCGCAGGGAGAGGGGGGTATCTCACCCGGAGATGATCTGTGAGTGCAGGGGGAGGCTGTGTCTCACTCGGAGATCAGCAGTGAGCGCAGGGGGGGGGGGGTATCTCACTCGGAGATGAGCTGTGAGTGCAGGGGGAGTATCTCACCCGGAGATCAGCAGTGAGCGCAGGGGGAGGGGGTATCTCACTCGGAGATGAGCTGTGAGTGCAGGGGGAGGCTGTGTCTCACACGGAGATCAGCAGTGAGCGCAGGGAGAGATGGGTATCTCACTCGGAGATGAGCTGTGAGTGCAAGGGGAGGGGGTATCTCACCCGGAGATGAGCTGTGAGTGCAGGGGGAGAATCTCACCTAGAGATCAGCTGTGAGTGCAGGGGGTGGGGGTATCTCACTTGGAGATGAGCTGTGAGTGCAGGGGGAGGCTGTGTCTCACCCGGAGATCAGCAGTGAGAGGGGGATATCTCACTTGGAGATGAGCTGTGAGTGCAGGGGGAGGCTGTGTCTCACCCGGAGATCAGCAGTGAGCGCAGGGAGAGGGGGGTATCTCACCCGGAGATGATCTGTGAGTGCAGTGGGAGGCTGTGTCTCACCCGGAGATCAGCAGTGAGCGCAGGGAGAGGGGGGTATCTCACCCGGAGATGATCTGTGAGTGCAGGGGGAGGCTGTGTCTCACCCGGAGATCAGCAGTGAGCGCAGGGAGAGGGCGGTATCTCACTCGGAGATGAGCTGTGAGTGCAGGGGGAGGCTGTGTCTCACCCGGAGATCAGCAGTGAGCGCAGGAAGAGGGGGTATCTCACCCGGAGATGATCTGTGAATGCAGGGGGAGGCTGTGTCTCACCCGGAGATCAGCAGTGAGCGCAGGGAGAGGGGGTATCTCACCCGGAGATGATCTGTGAGTGCAGGGGGAGGGGGTATCTCACTCGGAGAAAAGCAGTGAGCGCAGGGGGAGGGGGTATCTCACTTGGAGATGAGCTGTGAGTGCAGGGGGAGTATCTCACCCGGAGATCAGCAGTGAGCGCAGGGGGAGGGGGTATCTCACTCGGAGATGAGCTGTGAGTGCAAGGGGAGGGGGTATCTCACCCGGAGATGAGCTGTGAGTGCAGGGGGAGTATCTCACCCGGAGATCAGCTGTGAGTGCAGGGGGTGGGGGTATCTCACTCGGAGATGAGCTGTGAGTGCAGGGGGAGTATCTCACCTAGAGATCAGCAGTGAGTGCAGGGGGAGGGGGTATCTCACTCGGAGATGAGCTGTGAGTGCAGGGGGAGGCGAGGCTGTGTCTCACCCGGAGATCAGCAGTGAGAGCAGGGAGAGGGGGATATCTCACTTGGAGATGAGCTGTGAGTGCAGGGGGAGGCTGTGTCTCACCCGGAGATCAGCAGTGAGCGCAGGGGGAGAGGGTATCTCACTCGGAGATGAGCTGTGAGTGCAGGGGGAGGCTGTGTCTCACCCGGAGATCAGCAGTGAGCGCAGGAAGAGGGGGTATCTCACCCGGAGATGATCTGTGAATGCAGGGGGAGGCTGTGTCTCACCCGGAGATCAGCAGTGAGCGCAGGGAGAGGGGGTATCTCACCCGGAGATGATCTGTGAGTGCAGGGGGAGGGGGTATCTCACTCGGAGAAAAGCAGTGAGCGCAGGGGGAGGGGGGTATCTCACTCGGAGATGATCTGTGAGTGCCGGGGGAGGCTGTGTCTCACCCGGAGATCAGCAGTGAGCGCAGGGAGAGGGGGTATCTCACCCGGAGATGATCTGTGAGTGCAGGGGGAGGGGGTATCTCACTCGGAGAAAAGCAGTGAGCGCAGGGGGAGGGGGTATCTCACTTGGAGATGAGCTGTGAGTGCAGGGGGAGTATCTCACCCGAAGATCAGCAGTGAGCGCAGGGGGAGGGGGTATCTCACTCGGAGATGAGCTGTGAGTGCAGGGGGAAGCTGTGTCTCACCCGGAGATCAGCAGTGAGCGCAGGGAAAGGGGGGTATCTCACTCGGAGATGAGCTGTGAGTGCAAGGGGAGGGGGTATCTCACCCGGAGATCAGCAGTGAGCGCAGGGAGAGGGGGGTATCTCACTCGGAGATGAGCTGTGAGTGCAGGGAGAGGGGGTATCTCACCCAGAGATCAGCAGTCAGCGCAGGGGGAGGGGGTATCTCACCCGGAGATCAGCAGTGAGCGCAGGGGGAGGGGGTATCTTACTCGGAGATGAGCTGTGAGTGCAGGGGGAGGCTGTGTCTCACCCGGAGATCAGCATTGAGCGCAGGGGGAGGGGGTATCTCACTCGGAGATGAGCTGTGAGTGCAGGGGGAGGCTGTGTCTCACCCGGAGATCAGCAGTGAGCGCAGGAAGAGGGGGTATCTCACCCGGAGATGATCTGTGAATGCAGGGGGAGGCTGTGTCTCACCCGGAGATCAGCAGTGAGCGCAGGGAGAGGGGGTATCTCACCCGGAGATGATCTGTGAGTGCAGGGTGAGGGGGTATCTTACTCGGAGAAAAGCAGTGAGCGCAGGGGGAGGGGGGTATCTCACTCGGAGATGATCTGTGAGTGCCGGGGGAGGCTGTGTCTCACCCGGAGATCAGCAGTGAGCGCAGGGAGAGGGGGTATCTCACCCGGAGATGATCTGTGAGTGCAGGGGGAGGGGGTATCTCACTCGGAGAAAAGCAGTGAGCGCAGGGGGAGGGGTTATCTCACTTGGAGATGAGCTGTGAGTGCAGGGGGAGTATCTCACCCGGAGATCAGCAGTGAGCGCAGGGGGAGGGGGTATCTCACTCGGAGATGAGCTGTGAGTGCAGGGGGAGGCTGTGTCTCACCCGGAGATCAGCAGTGAGCGCAGGGAGAGGGGGGTATCTCACTCGGAGATGAGCTGTGAGTGCAAGAGGAGGGGGTATCTCACCCGGAGATCAGCAGTGAGCGCAGGGAGAGGGGGGTATCTCACTCGGAGATGAGCTGTGAGTGCAGGGAGAGGGGGTATCTCACCCAGAGATCAGCAGTGAGCGCAGGGGGAGGGGGTATCTCACCCGGAGATCAGCAGTGAGCGCAGGGGGAGGGGGTATCTTACTCGGAGATGAGCTGTGAGTGCAGGGGGAGGCTGTGTCTCACCCGGAGATCAGCAGTGAGCGCAGGAGGAGGGGGTATCTCACTCGGAGATGAGCTGTGAGTGCAGGAGGAGGCTGTTTCTTACCCGGAGATCAGCAGTGAGCGCATGGGGAGGGGGTATCACACCCGGAGATGATCTGTGAGTGCAGGGGGAGGGGGTATCTCACCCGGAGATCAGCAGTGAGCGCAGGGAGAGGGGGTATCTCACCCGGAGATGATCTGTGAGTGCAGGGGGAGGGGGTATCTCACCCGGAGATCAGCAGTGAGCACAGGGAAAGGGTTTATCTCACTCAGAGATGAGCTGTGAGGGCAGGGGAGTTTCTCACTCGGAGATGAGCTGTGAGGGCAGGGGGAGGGGTTATCTCACTTGGAGATGAGCTGTGAGTGCAGGGGGAGTATCTCACCCGGAGATCAGCAGTGAGCGCAGGGGGAGGGGGTATCTCACTCGGAGATGAGCTGTGAGTGCAGGGGGAGGCTGTGTCTCACCCGGAGATCAGCAGTGAGCGCAGGGAGAGGGGGGTATCTCACTCGGAGATGAGCTGTGAGTGCAAGAGGAGGGGGTATCTCACCCGGAGATCAGCAGTGAGCGCAGGGAGAGGGGGGTATCTCACTCGGAGATGAGCTGTGAGTGCAGGGAGAGGGGGTATCTCACCCAGAGATCAGCAGTGAGCGCAGGGGGAGGGGGTATCTCACCCGGAGATCAGCAGTGAGCGCAGGGGGAGGGGGTATCTTACTCGGAGATGAGCTGTGAGTGCAGGGGGAGGCTGTGTCTCACCCGGAGATCAGCAGTGAGCGCAGGAGGAGGGGGTATCTCACTCGGAGATGAGCTGTGAGTGCAGGAGGAGGCTGTTTCTTACCCGGAGATCAGCAGTGAGCGCATGGGGAGGGGGTATCACACCCGGAGATGATCTGTGAGTGCAGGGGGAGGGGGTATCTCACCCGGAGATCAGCAGTGAGCGCAGGGAGAGGGGGTATCTCACCCGGAGATGATCTGTGAGTGCAGGGGGAGGGGGTATCTCACCCGGAGATCAGCAGTGAGCACAGGGAAAGGGTTTATCTCACTCAGAGATGAGCTGTGAGGGCAGGGGAGTTTCTCACTCGGAGATGAGCTGTGAGGGCAGGGGAGTATCTCACTGGGAGATGAGCTGTGAGGGCTACGGAGTATCTCACTCGGAGAAGAGCTGTGAGGGCAGGGGAGTATCTCACACGGAGGTGAGCTGTGAGTGCAGGGAGATGGGGGTGTCTCACCCGGAGATGATCTGTGAGTGCAGGGGGAGGGGGTATCTCACTCGGAGATGAACTGTGAGTGCAGGGGGAGTATCTCACCTAGAGATCAGCTGTGAGTACAGGGGGAGGGGGTATCTCACTCGGAGATGAGCTGTGAGTGCAGAGGGAGTATCTCACCTAGAGATCAGCAGTGAGTGCAGGGGGAGGGGGTATCTCACTTGGAGATGAGCTGTGAGTGCAGGGGGAGGCTGTGTCTCACCCGGAGATCAGCAGTGAGCGCAGGGGGAGGGGGTATCTCACTCGGAGATGAGCTGTGAGTGCAGGGGGAGGCTGTGTCTCACCCGGAGATCAGCAGTGAGCGCAGGGAGAGGGGGTATCTCACCCGGAGATGATCTGTGAGTGCAGGGGGAGGCTGTGTCTCACCCGGAGATCAGCAGTGAGCGCAGGGAGAGGGGGGTATCTCACCCGGAGATGATCTGTGAGTGCAGGGGGAGGCTGTGTCTCACCCGGAGATCAGCAGTGAGTGCAGGGAGAGGGGGTATCTCACCCGGAGATGATCTGTGAGTGCAGGGGGAGGGGGTATCTCACTCAGAGATCAGCAGTGAGCGCAGGGGGAGGGGGTATCTCACTCGGAGATGAGCTGTGAGTGCAGGGGGAGTATCTCACCCAGAGATCAGCAGTAAGCGCAGGGGGAGGGGGTATCTCACTCGGAGATGAGCTGTGAGTGCAGGGGGAGTATCTCACCCGGAGATCAGCAGTGAGCGCAGGGGGAGGGGGTATCTCACTCGGAGATGAGCTGTGAGTGCAGGGGGAGGCTGTGTCTCACACGGAGATCAGCAGTGAGCGCAGGGAGAGATGGGTATCTCACTCGGAGATGAGCTGTGAGTGCAGGGGGAGGCTGTGTCTCACCCGGAGATCAGCAGTGAGCGCAGGAAGAGGGGGTATCTCACGCGGAGATGATCTGTGAATGCAGGGGGAGGCTGTGTCTCACCCGGAGATCAGCAGTGAGCGCAGGGAGAGAGGGTATCTCACCCGGAGATGATCTGTGAGTGCAGGGGGAGGGGGTATCTCACTCGGATAAAAGCAGTGAGCGCAGGGGGAGGGGGTATCTCACTTGGAGATGAGCTGTGAGCGCAGGGGGAGTATCTCACCCGGAGATCAGCAGTGAGTGCAGGGGGAGGGGGTATCTCACTCGGAGATGAGCTGTGAGTGCAAGGGGAGGGGGTATCTCACCCGGAGATGAGCTGTGAGTGCAGGGGGAGAATCTCACCTAGAGATCAGCTGTGAGTGCAGGGGGTGGGGGTATCTCACTCGGAGATGAGCTGGGAGTGCAGGGGGAGTATCTCACCTAGAGATCAGCAGTGAGTGCAGGGGGAGGGGGTATCTCACTCGGAGATGAGCTGTGAGTGCAGGGGGAGGCTGTGTCTCACCCGGAGATCAGCAGTGAGAGCAGGGAGAGGGGGATATCTCACTTGGAGATGAGCTGTGAGTGCAGGGGGAGGCTGTTTCTCACCCGGAGATCAGCAGTGAGCGCAGGGAGAGGGGGGTATCTCACCCGGAGATGATCTGTGAGTGCAGGGGGAGGCTGTGTCTCACCCGGAGATCAGCAGTGAGCGCAGGGAGAGGGGGGTATCTCACCCGGAGATGATCTGTGAGTGCAGAGGGAGGCTGTGTCTCACCCGGAGATCAGCAGTGAGCGCAGGGAGAAGGGGGTATCTCACTCGGAGATGAGCTGTGAGTGCAGGGGGAGGCTGTGTCTCACCCGGAGATCAGCAGTGAGCGCAGGGGGAGGGGGTATCTCACTCGGAGATGAGCTGTGAGTGCAGGGGGAGGCTGTGTCTCACCCGGAGATCAGCAGTGAGCGCAGGAAGAGGGGGTATCTCACCCGGAGATGATCTGTGAATGCAGGGGGAGGCTGTGTCTCACCCGGAGATCAGCAGTGAGCGCAGGGAGAGGGGGTATCTCACCCGGAGATGATCTGTGAGTGCAGGGGGAGGGGGTATCTCACTCGGAGAAAAGCAGTGAGCGCAGGGGGAGGGGGGTATCTCACTCGGAGATGATCTGTGAGTGCCGGGGGAGGCTGTGTCTCACCCGGAGATCAGCAGTGAGCGCAGGGAGAGGGGGTATCTCACCCGGAGATGATCTGTGAGTGCAGGGGGAGGGGGTATCTCACTCGGAGAAAAGCAGTGAGCGCAGGGGGAGGGGGTATCTCACTTGGAGATGAGCTGTGAGTGCAGGGGGAGTATCTCACCCGGAGATCAGCAGTGAGCGCAGGGGGAGGGGGAATCTCACTCGGAGATGAGCTGTGAGTGCAGGGGGAGGCTGTGTCTCACCCGGAGATCAGCAGTGAGCGCAGTGAGAGGGGGGTATCTCACTCGGAGAAAAGCAGTGAGCGCAGGGGGAGGGGGTATCTCACTTGGAGATGAGCTGTGAGTGCAGGGGGAGTATCTCACCCGGAGATCAGCAGTGAGCGCAGGGGGAGGGGGAATCTCACTCGGAGATGAGCTGTGAGTGCAGGGGGAGGCTGTGTCTCACCCGGAGATCAGCAGTGAGCGCAGGGAGAGGGGGGTATCTCACTTGGAGATGAGCTGTGAGCGCAGGGGGAGTATCTCACCCGGAGATCAGCAGTGAGCGCAGGGGGAGGGGGTATCTCACTCGGAGATGAGCTGTGAGTGCAAGGGGAGGGGGTATCTCACCCGGAGATGAGCTGTGAGTGCAGGGGGAGAATCTCACCTAGAGATCTGCTGTGAGTGCAGGGGGTGGGGGTATCTCACTCGGAGATGAGCTGGGAGTGCAGGGGGAGTATCTCACCTAGAGATCAGCAGTGAGTGCAGGGGGAGGGGGTATCTCACTCGGAGATGAGCTGTGAGTGCAGGGGGAGGCTGTGTCTCACCCGGAGATCAGCAGTGAGAGCAGGGAGAGGGGGATATCTCACTTGGAGATGATCTGTGAGTGCAGGGGGAGGCTGTGTCTCACCCGGAGATCAGCAGTGAGCGCAGGGAGAGGGGGGTATCTCACCCGGAGATGATCTGTGAGTGCAGAGGGAGGCTGTGTCTCACCCGGAGATCAGCAGTGAGCGCAGGGAGAAGGGGGTATCTCACTCGGAGATGAGCTGTGAGTGCAGGGGGAGGCTGTGTCTCACCCGGAGATCAGCAGTGAGCGCAGGGGGAGGGGGTATCTCACTCGGAGATGAGCTGTGAGTGCAGGGGGAGGCTGTGTCTCACCCGGAGATCAGCAGTGAGCGCAGGGAGAGGGGGGTATCTCACTCGGAGATGAGCTGTGAGTGCAAGGGGAGGGGGTATCTCACCCGGAGATCAGCAGTGAGCGCAGGGAGAGGGGGGTATCTCACTCGGAGATGAGCTGTGAGTGCAGGGAGAGGGGGTATCTCACCCAGAGATCACCAGTGAGCGCAGGGGGAGGGGGTATCTCACCCGGAGATCAGCAGTGAGCGCAGGGGGAGGGGGTATCTTACTCGGAGATGAGCTGTGAGTGCAGGGGGAGGCTGTGTCTCACCCGGAGATCAGCAGTGAGCGCAGGGAGAGGGGGGTATCTCACCCGGAGATGATCTGTGAGTGCAGGGGGAGGCTGTGTCTCACCCGGAGATCAGCAGTGAGTGCAGGGAGAGGGGGTATCTCACCCGGAGATGATCTGTGAGTGCAGGGGGAGGGGGTATCTCACTCAGAGATCAGCAGTGAGCGCAGGGGGAGGGGGTATCTCACTCGGAGATGAGCTGTGAGTGCAGGGGGAGTATCTCACCCAGAGATCAGCAGTAAGCGCAGGGGGAGGGGGTATCTCACTCGGAGATGAGCTGTGAGTGCAGGGGGAGTATCTCACCCGGAGATCAGCAGTGAGCGCAGGGGGAGGGGGTATCTCACTCGGAGATGAGCTGTGAGTGCAGGGGGAGGCTGTGTCTCACACGGAGATCAGCAGTGAGCGCAGGGAGAGATGGGTATCTCACTCGGAGATGAGCTGTGAGTGCAGGGGGAGGCTGTGTCTCACCCGGAGATCAGCAGTGAGCGCAGGAAGAGGGGGTATCTCACGCGGAGATGATCTGTGAATGCAGGGGGAGGCTGTGTCTCACCCGGAGATCAGCAGTGAGCGCAGGGAGAGAGGGTATCTCACCCGGAGATGATCTGTGAGTGCAGGGGGAGGGGGTATCTCACTCGGATAAAAGCAGTGAGCGCAGGGGGAGGGGGTATCTCACTTGGAGATGAGCTGTGAGCGCAGGGGGAGTATCTCACCCGGAGATCAGCAGTGAGCGCAGGGGGAGGGGGTATCTCACTCGGAGATGAGCTGTGAGTGCAAGGGGAGGGGGTATCTCACCCGGAGATGAGCTGTGAGTTCAGGGGGAGAATCTCACCTAGAGATCAGCTGTGAGTGCAGGGGGTGGGGGTATCTCACTCGGAGATGAGCTGGGAGTGCAGGGGGAGTATCTCACCTAGAGATCAGCAGTGAGTGCAGGGGGAGGGGGTATCTCACTCGGAGATGAGCTGTGAGTGCAGGGGGAGGCTGTGTCTCACCCGGAGATCAGCAGTGAGAGCAGGGAGAGGGGGATATCTCACTTGGAGATGATCTGTGAGTGCAGGGGGAGGCTGTGTCTCACCCGGAGTTCAGCAGTGAGCGCAGGGAGAGGGGGGTATCTCACCCGGAGATGATCTGTGAGTGCAGAGGGAGGCTGTGTCTCACCCGGAGATCAGCAGTGAGCGCAGGGAGAAGGGGGTATCTCACTCGGAGATGAGCTGTGAGTGCAGGGGGAGGCTGTGTCTCACCCGGAGATCAGCAGTGAGCGCAGGGGGAGGGGGTATCTCACTCGGAGATGAGCTGTGAGTGCAGGGGGAGGCTGTGTCTCACCCGGAGATCAGCAGTGAGCGCAGGAAGAGGGGGTATCTCACCCGGAGATGATCTGTGAATGCAGGGGGAGGCTGTGTCTCACCCGGAGATCAGCAGTGAGCGCAGGGAGAGGGGGTATCTCACCCGGAGATGATCTGTGAGTGCAGGGGGAGGGGGTATCTCACTCGGAGAAAAGCAGTGAGCGCAGGGGGAGGGGGGTATCTCACTCGGAGATGATCTGTGAGTGCCGGGGGAGGCTGTGTCTCACCCGGAGATCAGCAGTGAGCGCAGGGAGAGGGGGTATCTCACCCGGAGATGATCTGTGAGTGCAGGGGGAGGGGGTATCTCACTCGGAGAAAAGCAGTGAGCGCAGGGGGGGGGGGTATCTCACTTGGAGATGAGCTGTGAGTGCAGGGGGAGTATCTCACCCGGAGATCAGCAGTGAGCGCAGGGGGAGGGAGAATCTCACTCGGAGATGAGCTGTGAGTGCAGGGGGAGGCTGTGTCTCACCCGGAGATCAGCAGTGAGCGCAGGGAGAGGGGGGTATCTCACTCGGAGATGAGCTGTGAGTGCAAGGGGAGGGGGTATCTCACCCGGAGATCAGCAGTGAGCGCAGGGAGAGGGGGGTATCTCACTCGGAGATGAGCTGTGAGTGCAGGGAGAGGGGGTATCTCACCCAGAGATCACCAGTGAGCGCAGGGGGAGGGGGTATCTCACCCGGAGATCAGCAGTGAGCGCAGGGGGAGGGGGTATCTTACTCGGAGATGAGCTGTGAGTGCAGGGGGAGGCTGTGTCTCACCCGGAGATCAGCAGTGAGCGCAGGGGGAGGGGGTATCTCACTCGGAGATGAGCTGTGAGTGCAGGGGGAGGCTGTTTCTTACCCGGAGATCAGCAGTGAGCGCAGGGGGAGGGGGTATCACACCCGGAGATGATCTGTGAGTGCAGGGGGAGGGGGTATCTCACCCGGAGATCAGCAGTGAGCGCAGGGAGAGGGGGTATCTCACCCGGAGATGATCTGTGAGTGCAGGGGGAGGGGTATCTCACCCGGAGATCAGCAGTGAGCACAGGGAAAGGGTTTATCTCACTCGGAGATGAGCTGTGAGGGCAGGGGAGTATCTCACTCGGAGATGAGCTGTGAGGGCAGGGGAGTATCTCACTGGGAGATGAGCTGTGAGGGCTAGGGAGTATCTCACTCGGAGAAGAGCTGTGAGGGCAGGGGAGTATCTCACTCGGAGATGAGCTGTGAGGGCAGGGGAGTATCTCACTCGGAGATGAGCTGTGAGGGCAGGGGAGTATCTCACTCGGAGATGAGCTGTGAGGGCAGGGAAGTATCTCGGAGATGAGCTGTGAGGGCAGGGAAGTATCTCGGAGATGAGCTGTGAGGGCAGGGGAGTATCTCACTCGGAGATGAGCTGTGAGGGCAGGGGAGTATCTCACTCGGAGATGAGCTGTGAGGGCAGGGAAGTATCTCGGAGATGAGCTGTGAGGGCAGGGGAGTATCTCACTTGGAGATGAGCTGTGAGTGCAGGGGGAGGGGGTATCTCACCCGGAGATCAGCAGTGAGCGCAGGGGGAGGGGGTATCACACCCGGAGATGATGTGTGAGTGCAGGGGGAGGGGGTATCTCACCCGGAGATCAGCAGTGAGCGCAGGGAGAGGGGGTATCTCACCCGGAGATTATCTGTGAGTGCAGGGGGAGGGGGTATCTCACCCGGAGATCAGCAGTGAGCACAGGGAAAGGGTTTATCTCACTCGGAGATGAGCTGTGAGGGCAGGGGAGTATCTCACTCGGAGATGAGCTGTGAGGGCAGGGGAGTATCTCACTGGGAGATGAGCTGTGAGGGCTAGGGAGTATCTCACTCGGAGAAGAGCTGTGAGGGCAGGGGAGTATCTCACTCGGAGATGAGCTGTGAGGGCAGGGGAGTATCTCACTCGGAGATGAGCTGTGAGGGCAGGGGAGTATCTCACTCGGAGATGAGCTGTGAGGGCAGGGAAGTATCTCGGAGATGAGCTGTGAGGGCAGGGGAGTATCTCACTCGGAGATGAGCTGTGAGGGCAGGGGAGTATCTCACTCGGAGAAGAGCTGTGAGGGCAGGGAAGTATCTCACTCGAAGATGAGCTGTGAGGGCAGGGGGTATCTAACTCGGAGATGAGCTGTGAGGGCAGGGGAGTATCTCACTCGAAGAGCTGTGAGGGCAGGGAAGTATCTCACTCGGAGATGAGCTGTGAGGGCAGGGGAGTATCTCACTCGGAGATGAGCTGTGAGGGCAGGGAAGTATCTCGGAGATGAGCTGTGAGGGCAGGGGAGTATCTCACTCGGAGATGAGCTGTGAGGGCAGGGGAGTACCTCACTCGGAGATGAGCTGTGAGGGCAGGGGAATATCTCACTCGGAGATGATCTATGAGTGCAGGGGGAGGGGGTATTTCACTCGGAGATGAACTGTGAGTGCAGGGGGAGTATCTCACCTAGAGATCAGCTGTGAGTACAGGGGGAGGGGGTATCTCACTCGGAGATGAGCTGTGAGTGAAGAGGGAGTATCTCACCTAGAGATCAGCAGTGAGTGCAGGGGGAGGGGGTATCTCACTTGGAGATGAGCTGTGAGTGCAGGGGGAGGCTGTGTCTCACCCGGAGATCAGCAGTGAGCGCAGGGAGAGGGGGGTATCTCAACCGGAGATGATCTGTGAGGGCAGGGGGAGGCTGTGTATCACCCGGAGATCAGCAGTGAGCGCAGGGAGAAGGGGGTATCTCACTCGGAGATGAGCTGTGAGTGCAGGGGGAGGCTGTGTCTCACCCGGAGATCAGCAGTGAGCGCAGGGGGAGGGGGTATCTCACTCGGAGATGAGCTGTGAGTGCAGGGGGAGGCTGTGTCTCACCCGGAGATCAGCAGTGAGCGCAGGGAGAGGGGGTATTTCACCCGGAGATGATCTGTGAGTGCAGGGGGAGGCTGTGTCTCACCCGGAGATCAGCAGTGAGCGCAGGGAGAGGGGGGTATCTCACCCGGAGATGATCTGTGAGTGCAGGGGGAGGCTGTGTCTCACCCGGAGATCAGCAGTGAGCGCAGGGAGAGGGGGTCTCTCACCCGGAGATGATCTGTGAGTGCAGGGGGAGGGGGTATCTCACTCGGAGATCAGCAGTGAGCGCAGGGGGAGGGGGTATCTCACTCGGAGATGAGCTGTGAGTGCAGGGGGAGGGGGTATCTCACTCGGAGATGAGCTGTGAGTGCAGGGGGAGTATCTCACCCGGAGATCAGCAGTGAGCGCAGGGGGAGGGGGGTATCTCACCCGGAGATGATCTGTGAGTGCAGGGGGAGGCTGTGTCTCACCCGGAGATCAGCAGTGAGCGCAGGGAGAGGGGGGTATCTCACCCGGAGATGATCTGTGAGTGCAGGGGGAGGCTGTGTCTCACCCGGAGATCAGCAGTGAGCGCAGGGAGAAGGGGGTATCTCACTCGGAGATGAGCTGTGAGTGCAGGGGGAGGCTGTGTCTCACCCGGAGATCAGCAATGAGCGCAGGGGGAGGGGGTATCTCACTCGGAGATGAGCTGTGAGTGCAGGGGGAGGCTGTGTCTCACCCGGAGATCAGCAGTGAGCGAAGGACGAGGGGGTATCTCACCCGGAGATGATCTGTGAATGCAGGGGGACGCTGTGTCTCACCCGGAGATCAGCAGTGAGCGCAGGGAGAGGGGGTATCTCACCCGGAGATGATCTGTGAGTGCAGGGGGAGGGGGTATCTCACTCGGAGAAAAGCAGTGAGCGCAGGGGGAGGGGGGTATCTCACTCGGAGATGATCTGTGAGTGCCGGGGGAGGCTGTGTCTCACCCGGAGATCAGCAGTGAGCGCAGGGAGAGGGGGTATCTCACTCGGAGATGATCTGTGAGTGCAGGGGGAGGGGGTATCTCACTCGGAGAAAAGCAGTGAGCGCAGGGGGAGGGGGTATCTCACTTGGAGATGAGCTGTGAGTGCAGGGGGAGTATCTCACCCGGAGATCAGCAGTGAGCGCAGGGGGAGGGGGTATCTCACTCGGAGATGAGCTGTGAGTGCAGGGGGAGGCTGTGTCTCACCCGGAGAACAGCAGTGAGCGCAGGGAGAGGGGGATATCTCACTCGGAGATGAGCTGTGAGTGCAAGGGGAAGGGGGTATCTCACCCGGAGATCAGCAGTGAGCGCAGGGAGAGGGGGGTATCTCACTCGGAGATGAGCTGTGAGTGCAGGGAGAGGGGGTATCTCACCCAGAGATCAGCAGTAAGCGCAGGGGGAGGGGGTATCTCACCCGGAGATCAGCAGTGAGCGCAGGGGGAGGGGGTATCTTACTCGGAGATGAGCTGTAAGTGCAGGGGGAGGCTGTGTCTCACCCGGAGATCAGCAGTGAGCGCAAGGGGAGGGGGTATCTCACTCGGAGATGAGCTGTGAGTGGAGGGGGAGGCTGTTTCTTACCCGGAGATCAGCAGTGAGCGCAGGGGGAGGGGGTATCACACCCGGAGATGATCTGTGAGTGCAGGGGGAGGGGGTATCTCACCCGGAGATCAGCAGTGAGCGCAGGGAGAGGGGGTATCTCACCCGGAGATGATCTGTGAGTGCAGGGAGAGGGGGTATCTCACCCGGAGACCAGCAGTGAGCACAGGGAAAGGGTTTATCTCACTCGGAGATGAGCTGTGAGGGCAGGGGAGTATCTCACTCGGAGATGAGCTGTGAGGGCAGGGGAGTATCTCACTGGGAGATGAGCTGTGAGGGCTAGGGAGTATCTGACTCGGAGAAGAGCTGTGAGGGCAGGGGAGTATCTCACTCGGAGATGAGCTGTGAGGGCAGGGGAGTATCTCACTCGGAGATGAGCTGTGAGGGCAGGGGAGTATCTCACTCGGAGATGAGCTGTGAGGGCAGGGAAGTATCTCGGAGATGAGCTGTGAGGGCAGGGGAGTATCACACTCGGAGATGAGCTGTGAGGGCAGGGGAGTATCTCACTCGGAGATGAGCTGTGAGGGCAGGGAAGTATCTCGGAGATGAGCTGTGAGGGCAGGGGAGTATCTCACTTAGAGATGAGCTGTGAGTGCAGGGGGAGGGGGTATCACACCCGGAGATGATGTGTGAGTGCAGGGGGAGGGGGTATCTCACCCGCAGATCAGCAGTGAGCGCAGGGAGAGGGGGTATCTCACCCGGAGATGATCTGTGAGTGCAGGGGGAGGGGGTATCTCACCCGGAGATCAGCAGTGAGCACAGGGAAAGGGTTTATCTCACTCGGAGATGAGCTGTGAGGGCAGGGGAGTATCTCACTCGGAGATGAGCTGTGAGGGCAGGGGAGTATCTCACTGGGAGATGAGCTGTGAAGGCTAGGGAGTATCTCACTCGGAGAAGAGCTGTGAGGGCAGGGGAGTATCTCACTCGGAGATGAGCTGTGAGGGCAGGGGAGTATCTCACTCGGAGATGAGCTGTGAGGGCAGGGGAGTATCTCACTCGGAGATGAGCTGTGAGGGCAGGGAAGCATCTCGGAGATGAGCTGTGAGGGCAGGGGAGTATCTCACTCGGAGATGAGCTGTGAGGGCAGGGGAGTATCTCACTCGGAGAAGAGCTGTGAGGGCAGGGAAGTATCTCACTCGAAGATGAGCTGTGAGGGCAGGGGAGTATCTCACTCGGAGATGAGCTGTGAGGGCAGGGGAGTATCTCACTCGAAGAGCTGTGAGGGCAGGGAAATATCTCACTCGGAGATGAGCTGTGAGGGCAGGGGAGTATCTCACTCGGAGATGAGCTGTGAGGGCAGGGAAGTATCTCGGAGATGAGCTGTGAGGGCAGGGGAGTATCTCACTCGGAGATGAGCTGTGAGGGCAGGGGAGTACCTCACTCGGAGATGAGCTGTGAGGGCAGGGGAATATCTCACTCGGAGATGATCTGTGAGTGCAGGGCGAGGGGGTATCTCACTCGGAGATGAGCTGTGAGTGCAGAGGGAGTATCTCACCTAGAGATCAGCAGTGAGTGCAGGGGGAGGGGGTATCTCACTTGGAGATGAGCTGTGAGTGCAGGGGGAGGCTGTGTCTCACCCGGAGATCAGCAGTGAGCGCAGGGAGAGGGGGGTATCTCACCCGGAGATGATCTGTGAGTGCAGGGGGAGGCTGTGTCTCACCCGGAGATCAGCAGTGAGCGCAGGGAGAAGGGGGTATCTCACTCGGATATGAGCTGTGAGTGCAGGGGGAGGCTGTGTCTCACCCGGAGATCAGCAGTGAGCGCAGGGGGAGGGGGTATCTCACTCGGAGATGAGCTGTGAGTGCAGGGGGAGGCTGTGTCTCACCCGGAGATCAGCAGTGAGCGCAGGGAGAGGGGGTATCTCACTCGGAGATGAGCTGTGAGTGCAGGGGGAGTATCTCACCCGGAAATCAGCAGTGAGCGCAGGGGGAGGGGGTATCTCACTCGGAGATGAGCTGTGAGTGCAGGGGGAGGCTGTGTCTCACACGGAGATCAGCAGTGAGCGGAGGGAGAGATGGGTATCTCACTCGGAGATGAGCTGTGAGTGCAGGGGGAGGGAGTATCTCACCCGGAGTTGAGCTGTGATTGCAGGGGGAGAATCTCACCTAGAGATCAGCTGTGAGTGCAGGGGGTGGGGGTATCTCACTCGGAGATGAGCTGTGAGTGCAGGGGGAGGCTGTGTCTCACCCGGAGATCAGCAGTGAGAGCAGGGAGAGGGGGATATCTCACTTGGAGATGAGCTGTGAGTGCAGGGGGAGGCTGTGTCTCACCCGGAGATCAGCAGTGAGCGCAGGGAGAGGGGGGTATCTCACCCGGAGATGATCTGTGAGTGCAGGGGGAGGCTGTGTCTCACCCGGAGATCAGCAGTGAGCGCAGGGAGAGGGGGGTATCTCACCCGGAGATGATCTGTGAGTCAGGGGGAGGCTGTGTCTCACCCGGAGATCAGCAGTGAGCGCAGGGAGAAGGGGGTATCTCACTCGGAGATGAGCTGTGAGTGCAGGGGGAGGCTGTGTCTCACCCGGAGATCAGCAGTGAGCGCAGGGGGAGGGGGTATCTCACTCGGAGATGAGCTGTGAGTGCAGGGGGAGGCTGTGTCTCACCCGGAGATCAGCAGTGAGCGCAGGAAGAGGGGGTATCTCACCCGGAGATGATCTGTGAATGCAGGGGGAGGCTGTGTCTCACCTGGAGATCAGCAGTGAGCGCAGGGAGAGGGGGTATCTCACCCGGAGATGATCTGTGAGTGCAGGGGGAGGGGGTATCTCACTCGGAGAAAAGCAGTGAGCGCAGGGGGAGGGGGTATCTCACTTGGAGATGAGCTGTGAGTGCAGGGGGAGTATCTCACCCGGAGATCAGCAGTGAGCGCAGGGGGAGGGGGTATCTCACTCGGAGATGAGCTGTGAGTGCAGGGGGAGGCTGTGTCTCACCCAGAGATCAGCAGTGAGCGCAGGGAGAGGGGGGTATCTCACTCGGAGATGAGCTGTGAGTGCAAGGGGAGGGGGTATCTCACCCGGAGATCAGCAGTGAGCGCAGGGAGAGGGGGATATCTCACTCGGAGATGAGCTGTGAGTGCAGGGAGAGGGGGTATCTCACCCAGAGATCAGCAGTGAGTGCAGGGGGAGGGGGTATCTCACCCGGAGATCAGCAGTGAGCGCAGGGGGAGGGGGTATCTTACTCGGAGATGAGCTGTGAGTGCAGGGGGAGGCTGTGTCTCACCCGGAGATCAGCAGTGAGCGCAGGGGGAGGGGGTATCTCACTCGGAGATGAGCTGTGAGTGCAGGGGGAGGCTGTTTCTTACCCGGAGATCAGCAGTGAGCGCAGGGGGAGGGGGTATCACACCCGGAGATGATCTGTGAGTGCAGGGGGAGGGGGTATCTCACCCGGAGATGATCTGTGAGTGCAGGGGGAGGGGGTATCTCACCCGGAGATCAGCAGTGAGCACAGGGAAAGGGTTTATCTCACTCGGAGATGAGCTGTGAGGGCAGGGGAGTATCTCACTCGGAGATGAGCTGTGAGGGCAGGGGAGTATCTTACTGGGAGATGAGCTGTGAGGGCTAGGGAGTATCTCACTGGGAGAAGAGCTGTGAGGGCAGGGGAGTATCTCACTCGGAGATGAGCTGTGAGGGCAGGGGAGTATCTCACTCGGAGATGAGCTGTGAGGGCAGGGAAGTATCTCGGAGATGAGCTGTGAGGGCAGGGGAGTATCTCACTCGGAGATGAGCTGTGAGGGCAGGGGAGTATCTCACTCGGAGAAGAGCTGTGAGGGCAGGGAAGTATCTCACTCGAAGATGAGCTGTGAGGGCAGGGGAGTATCTCACTCGGAGATGAGCTGTGAGGGCAGGGGAGTATCTCACTCGAAGAGCTGTGAGGGCAGGGAAGTATCTCACTCGGAGATGAGCTGTGAGGGCAGGGTAGTATCTCACTCGGAGATGAGCTATGAGGGCAGGGAAGTATCTCGGAGATGAGCTGTGAGGGCAGGGGAGTATCTCACTCGGAGATGAGCTGTGAGGGCAGTGGAGTACCTCACTCGGAGATGAGCTGTGAGGGCAGGGCAATATCTCACTCGGAGATGATCTGTGAGTGCAGGGGGAGGGGGTATCTCACTCGGAGATGAACTGTGAGTGCAGGGGGAGTATCTCACCTAGAGATCAGCTGTGAGTACAGGGGGAGGGGGTATCTCACTCGGAGATGAGCTGTGAGTGCAGAGGGAGTATCTCACCTAGAGATCAGCAGTGAGTGCAGGGGGAGGGGGTATCTCACTTGGAGATGAGCTGTGAGTGCAGGGGGAGGCTGTGTCTCACCCGGAGATCAGCAGTGAGCGCAGGGAGAGGGGGTATCTCACCCGGAGATGATCTGTGAGTGCAGGGGGAGGCTGTGTCTCACCCGGAGATCAGCATTGAGCGCAGGGAGAAGGGGGTATCTCACTCGGAGATGAGCTGTGAGTGCAGGGGGAGGCTGTGTCTCACCCGGAGATCAGCAGTGAGCGCAGGGGGAGGGGATATCTCACTCGGAGATGAGCTGTGAGTGCAGGGGGAGGCTGTGTCTCACCCGGAGATCAGCAGTGAGCGCAGGGAGAGGGGGTATCTCACCCGGAGATGATCTGTGAGTGCAGGGGGAGGCTGTGTCTCACCCGGAGATCAGCAGTGAGCGCAGGGAGAGGGGGGTATCTCACCCGGAGATGATCTGTGAGTGCAGGGGGAGGCTGTGTCTCACCCGGAGATCAGCAGTGAGCGCAGGGAGAGGGGGTCTCTCACCCGGAGATGATCTGTGAGTGCAGGGAGAGGGGGTATCTCACTCGGAGATGAGCAGTGAGCGCAGGGGGAGGGGGTATCTCACTCGGAGATGAGCAGTGAGTGCAGGGGGAGTATCTCACCCGGAGATCAGCAGTGAGCGCAGGGGGAGGGGGTATCTCACTCGGAGATGAGCTGTGAGTGCAGGGGGAGTATCTCACCTGGAGATCAGCAGTGAGCGCAGGGGGAGGGGGTATCTCACTCGGAGATGAGCTGTGAGTGCAGGGGGAGGCTGTGTCTCACACGGAGATCAGCATTGAGAGCAGGGAGAGGGGGATATCTCACTTGGAGATGAGCTGTGAGTGCAGGGGGAGGCTGTGTCTCACCCGGAGATCAGCAGTGAGCGCAGGCAGAGGGGGGTATCTCACCCGGAGATTATCTGTGAGTGCAGGGGGAGGCTGTGTCTCACCCGGAGATCAGCAGTGAGCGCAGGGAGAGGGGGGTATCTCACCCGGAGATGATCTGTGAGTGCAGGGGGAGGCTGTGTCTCACCCGGAGATCAGCAGTGAGCGCAGGGAGAAGGGGGTATCTCACTCGGAGATGAGCTGTGAGTGCAGGGGGAGGCTGTGTCTCACCCGGAGATCAGCAGTGAGCGCAGGGGGAGGGGGTATCTCACTCGGAGATGAGCTGTGAGTGCAGGGGGAGGCTGTGTCTCACCCGGAGATCAGCAGTGAGCGCAGGAAGAGGGGGTATCTCACCCGGAGATGATCTGTGAATGCAGGGGGAGGCTGTGTCTCACCTGGAGATCAGCAGTGAGCGCAGGGAGAGGGGGTATCTCACCCGGAGATGATCTGTGAGTGCAGGGGGAGGGGGTATCTCACTCGGAGAAAAGCAGTGAGCGCAGGGGGAGGGGGTATCTCACTTGGAGATGAGCTGTGAGTGCAGGGGGAGTATCTCACCCGGAGATCAGCAGTGAGCGCAGGGGGAGGGGGTATCTCACTCGGAGATGAGCTGTGAGTGCAGGGGGAGGCTGTGTCTCACCCGGAGATCAGCAGTGAGCGCAGGGAGAGGGGGGTATCTCACTCGGAGATGAGCTGTGAGTGCAAGGGGAGGGGGTATCTCACCCGGAGATCAGCAGTGAGCGCAGGGAGAGGGGGATATCTCACTCGGAGATGAGCTGTGAGTGCAGGGAGAGGGGGTATCTCACCCAGAGATCAGCAGTGAGTGCAGGGGAAGGGGGTATCTCACCCGGAGATCAGCAGTGAGCGCAGGGGGAGGGGGTATCTTACTCGGAGATGAGCTGTGAGTGCAGGGGGAGGCTGTGTCTCACCCGGAGATCAGCAGTGAGCGCAGGGGGAGGGGGTATCTCACTCGGAGATGAGCTGTGAGTGCAGGGGGAGGCTGTTTCTTACCCGGAGATCAGCAGTGAGAGCAGGGGGAGGGGGTATCACACCCCGAGATGCTCTGTGAGTGCAGGGGGAGGGGGTATCTCACTCGGAGATGAGCTGTGAGTGCAGGGGGAGGCTGTTTCTTACCCGGAGATCAGCAGTGAGCGCAGGGGGAGGGGGTATCACACCCCGAGATGCTCTGTGAGTGCAGGGGGAGGGGGTATCTCACCCGGAGATGATCTGTGAGTGCAGGGGGAGGGGGTATCTCACCCGGAGATCAGCAGTGAGCACAGGGAAAGGGTTTATCTCACTCGGAGATGAGCTGTGAGGGCAGGGGAGTATCTCACTCGGAGATGAGCTGTGACGGCAGGGGAGTATCTTACTGGGAGATGAGCTGTGAGGGCTAGGGAGTATCTCACTCGGAGAAGAGCTGTGAGGGCAGGGGAGTATCTCACTCGGAGATGAGCTGTGAGGGCAGGGGAGTATCTCACTTGGAGATGAGCTGTGAGGGCAGGGGAGTATCTCACTCGGAGATGAGCTGTGAGGGCAGGGAAGTATCTCGGAGATGAGCTGTGAGGGCAGGGGAGTATCTCACTCGGAGATGAGCTGTGAGGGCAGGGGAGTATCTCACTGGGAGATGAGCTGTGAAGGCTAGGGAGTATCTCACTCGGAGAAGAGCTGTGAGGGCAGGGGAGTATCTCACTCGGAGATGAGCTGTGAGGGCAGGGGAGTATCTCACTCGGAGATGAGCTGTGAGGGCAGGGGAGTATCTCACTCGGAGATGAGCTGTGAGGGCAGGGAAGTATCTCGGAGATGAGCTGTGAGGGCAGGGGAGTATCTCACTCGGAGATGAGCTGTGAGGGCAGGGGAGTATCAAACTCGGAGAAGAGCTGTGAGGGCAGGGAAGTATCTCACTCGAAGATGAGCTGTGAGGGCAGGGGAGTATCTCACTCGGAGATGAGCTGTGAGGGCAGGGGAGTATCTCACTCGAAGAGCTGTGAGGGCAGGGAAATATCTCACTCGGAGATGAGCTGTGAGGGCAGGGGAGTATCTCACTCGGAGATGAGCTGTGAGGGCAGGGAAGTATCTCGGAGATGAGCTGTGAGGGCAGGGGAGTATCTCACTCGGAGATGAGCTGTGAGGGCAGTGGAGTACCTCACTCGGAGATGAGCTGTGAGGCCAGGGGAATATCTCACTCGGAGATGATCTGTGAGTGCAGGGCGAGGGGGTATCTCACTAGGAGATGAACTGTGAGTGCAGGGGGAGTATCTCACCTAGAGATCAGCTGTGAGTACAGGGGGAGGGGGTATCTCACTCGGAGATGAGCTGTGAGTGCAGAGGGAGTATCTCACCTAGAGATCAGCAGTGAGTGCAGGGGGAGGGGGTATCTCACTTGGAGATGAGCTGTGAGTGCAGGGGGAGGCTGTGTCTCACCCGGAGATCAGCAGTGAGCGCAGGGAGAGGGGGGTATCTCACCCGGAGATGATCTGTGAGTGCAGGGGGAGGCTGTGTCTCACCCGGAGATCAGCAGTGAGCGCAGGGAGAAGGGGGTATCTCACTCGGATATGAGCTGTGAGTGCAGGGGGAGGCTGTGTCTCACCCGGAGATCAGCAGTGAGCGCAGGGGGAGGGGGTATCTCACTCGGAGATGAGCTGTGAGTGCAGGGGGAGGCTGTGTCTCACCCGGAGATCAGCAGTGAGCGCAGGGAGAGGGGGTATCTCACTCGGAGATGAGCTGTGAGTGCAGGGGGAGTATCTCACCCGGAAATCAGCAGTGAGCGCAGGGGGAGGGGGTATCTCACTCGGAGATGAGCTGTGAGTGCAGGGGGAGGCTGTGTCTCACACGGAGATCAGCAGTGAGCGGAGGGAGAGATGGGTATCTCACTCGGAGATGAGCTGTGAGTGCAGGGGGAGGGAGTATCTCACCCGGAGTTGAGCTGTGATTGCAGGGGGAGAATCTCACCTAGAGATCAGCTGTGAGTGCAGGGGGTGGGGGTATCTCACTCGGAGATGAGCTGTGAGTGCAGGGGGAGGCTGTGTCTCACCCGGAGATCAGCAGTGAGAGCAGGGAGAGGGGGATATCTCACTTGGAGATGAGCTGTGAGTGCAGGGGGAGGCTGTGTCTCACCCGGAGATCAGCAGTGAGCGCAGGGAGAGGGGGGTATCTCACCCGGAGATGATCTGTGAGTGCAGGGGGAGGCTGTGTCTCACCCGGAGATCAGCAGTGAGCGCAGGGAGAGGGGGGTATCTCACCCGGAGATGATCTGTGAGTCAGGGGGAGGCTGTGTCTCACCCGGAGATCAGCAGTGAGCGCAGGGAGAAGGGGGTATCTCACTCGGAGATGAGCTGTGAGTGCAGGGGGAGGCTGTGTCTCACCCGGAGATCAGCAGTGAGCGCAGGGGGAGGGGGTATCTCACTCGGAGATGAGCTGTGAGTGCAGGGGGAGGCTGTGTCTCACCCGTAGATCAGCAGTGAGCGCAGGAAGAGGGGGTATCTCACCCGGAGATGATCTGTGAATGCAGGGGGAGGCTGTGTCTCACCTGGAGATCAGCAGTGAGCGCAGGGAGAGGGGGTATCTCACCCGGAGATGATCTGTGAGTGCAGGGGGAGGGGGTATCTCACTCGGAGAAAAGCAGTGAGCGCAGGGGGAGGGGGTATCTCACTTGGAGATGAGCTGTGAGTGCAGGGGGAGTATCTCACCCGGAGATCAGCAGTGAGCGCAGGGGGAGGGGGTATCTCACTCGGAGATGAGCTGTGAGTGCAGGGGGAGGCTGTGTCTCACCCGGAGATCAGCAGTGAGCGCAGGGAGAGGGGGGTATCTCACTCGGAGATGAGCTGTGAGTGCAAGGGGAGGGGGTATCTCACCCGGAGATCAGCAGTGAGCGCAGGGAGAGGGGGATATCTCACTCGGAGATGAGCTGTGAGTGCAGGGAGAGGGGGTATCTCACCCAGAGATCAGCAGTGAGTGCAGGGGGAGGGGGTATCTCACCCGGAGATCAGCAGTGAGCGCAGGGGGAGGGGGTATCTTACTCGGAGATGAGCTGTGAGTGCAGGGGGAGGCTGTGTCTCACCCGGAGATCAGCAGTGATCGCAGGGGGAGGGGGTATCTCACTCGGAGATGAGCTGTGAGTGCAGGGGGAGGCTGTTTCTTACCCGGAGATCAGCAGTGAGCGCAGGGGGAGGGGGTATCACACCCGGAGATGATCTGTGAGTGCAGGGGGAGGGGGTATCTCACCCGGAGATGATCTGTGAGTGCAGGGGGAGGGGGTATCTCACCCGGAGATCAGCAGTGAGCACAGGGAAAGGGTTTATCTCACTCGGAGATGAGCTGTGAGGGCAGGGGAGTATCTCACTCGGAGATGAGCTGTGAGGGCAGGGGAGTATCTTACTGGGAGATGAGCTGTGAGGGTTAGGGAGTATCTCACTGGGAGAAGAGCTGTGAGGGCAGGGGAGTATCTCACTCGGAGATGAGCTGTGAGGGCAGGGGAGTATCTCACTCGGAGATGAGCTGTGAGGGCAGGGAAGTATCTCGGAGATGAGCTGTGAGGGCAGGGGAGTATCTCACTCGGAGATGAGCTGTGAGGGCAGGGGAGTATCTCACTCGGAGAAGAGCTGTGAGGGCAGGGAAGTATCTCACTCGAAGATGAGCTGTGAGGGCAGGGGAGTATCTCACTCGGAGATGAGCTGTGAGGGCAGGGGAGTATCTCACTCGAAGAGCTGTGAGGGCAGGGAAGTATCTCACTCGGAGATGAGCTGTGAGGGCAGGGTAGTATCTCACTCGGAGATGAGCTGTGAGGGCAGGGAAGTATCTCGGAGATGAGCTGTGAGGGCAGGGGAGTATCTCACTCGGAGATGAGCTGTGAGGGCAGTGGAGTACCTCACTCGGAGATGAGCTGTGAGGGCAGGGCAATATCTCACTCGGAGATGATCTGTGAGTGCAGGGGGAGGGGGTATCTCACTCGGAGATGAACTGTGAGTGCAGGGGGAGTATCTCACCTAGAGATCAGCTGTGAGTACAGGGGGAGGGGGTATCTCACTCGGAGATGAGCTGTGAGTGCAGAGGGAGTATCTCACCTAGAGATCAGCAGTGAGTGCAGGGGGAGGGGGTATCTCACTTTGAGATGAGCTGTGAGTGCAGGGGGAGGCTGTGTCTCACCCGGAGATCAGCAGTGAGCGCAGGGAGAGGGGGTATCTCACCCGGAGATGATCTGTGAGTGCAGGGGGAGGCTGTGTCTCACCCGGAGATCAGCAGTGAGCGCAGGGAGAAGGGGGTATCTCACTCGGAGATGAGCTGTGAGTGCAGGGGGAGGCTGTGTCTCACCCGGAGATCAGCAGTGAGCGCAGGGGGAGGGGATATCTCACTCGGAGATGAGCTGTGAGTGCAGGGGGAGGCTGTGTCTCACCCGGAGATCAGCAGTGAGCGCAGGGAGAGGGGGTATCTCACCCGGAGATGATCTGTGAGTGCAGGGGGAGGCTGTGTCTCACCCGGAGATCAGCAGTGAGCGCAGGGAGAGGGGGGTATCTCACCCGGAGATGATCTGTGAGTGCAGGGGGAGGCTGTGTCTCACCCGGAGATCAGCAGTGAGCGCAGGGAGAGGGGGTCTCTCACCCGGAGATCAGCAGTGAGCGCAGGGAGAGGGGGTCTCTCACCCGGAGATGATCTGTGAGTGCAGGGGGAGGGGGTATCTCACTCGGAGATCAGCAGTGAGCGCAGGGGGAGGGGGTATCTCACTCGGAGATGAGCTGTGAGTGCAGGGGGAGTATCTCACCCGGAGATCAGCAGTGAGCGCAGGGGGAGGGGGTATCTCACTCGGAGATGAGCTGTGAGTGCAGGGGGAGTATCTCACCTGGAGATCAGCAGTGAGCGCAGGGGGAGGGGGTATCTCACTCGGAGATGAGCTGTGAGTGCAGGGGGAGGCTGTGTCTCACACGGAGATCAGCATTGAGAGCAGGGAGAGGGGGATATCTCACTTGGAGATGAGCTGTGAGTGCAGGGGGAGGCTGTGTCTCACCCGGAGATCAGCAGTGAGCGCAGGGAGAGAGGGGTATCTCACCCGGAGATGATCTGTGAGTGCAGGGGGAGGCTGTGTCTCACCCGGAGATCAGCAGTGAGCGCAGGGAGAGGGGGGTATCTCACCCGGAGATGATCTGTGAGTGCAGGGGGAGGCTGTGTCTCACCCGGAGATCAGCAGTGAGCGCAGGGGGAGGGGGTATCTCACTCGGAGATGAGCTGTGAGTGCAGGGGGAGGCTGTGTCTCACCCGGAGATCAGCAGTGAGCGCAGGAAGAGGGGGTATCTCACCCGGAGATGATCTGTGAATGCAGGGGGAGGCTGTGTCTCACCTGGAGATCAGCAGTGAGCGCAGGGAGAGGGGGTATCTCACCCGGAGATGATCTGTGAGTGCAGGGGGAGGGGGTATCTCACTCGGAGAAAAGCAGTGAGCGCAGGGGGAGGGGGTATCTCACTTGGAGATGAGCTGTGAGTGCAGGGGGAGTATCTCACCCGGAGATCAGCAGTGAGCGCAGGGGGAGGGGGTATCTCACTCGGAGATGAGCTGTGAGTGCAGGGGGAGGCTGTGTCTCACCCGGAGATCAGCAGTGAGCGCAGGGAGAGGGGGGTATCTCACTCGGAGATGAGCTGTGAGTGCAAGGGGAGGGGGTATCTCACCCGGAGATCAGCAGTGAGCGCAGGGAGAGGGGGATATCTCACTCGGAGATGAGCTGTGAGTGCAGGGAGAGGGGGTATCTCACCCAGAGATCAGCAGTGAGTGCAGGGGGAGGGGGTATCTCACCCGGAGATCAGCAGTGAGCGCAGGGGGAGGGGGTATCTTACTCGGAGATGAGCTGTGAGTGCAGGGGGAGGCTGTGTCTCACCCGGAGATCAGCAGTGAGCGCAGGGAGAGGGGGTATCTCACTCGGAGATGAGCTGTGAGTGCAGGGGGAGTATCTCACCCGGAAATCAGCAGTGAGCGCAGGGGGAGGGGGTATCTCACTCGGAGATGAGCTGTGAGTGCAGGGGGAGGCTGTGTCTCACACGGAGATCAGCAGTGAGCGGAGGGAGAGATGGGTATCTCACTCGGAGATGAGCTGTGAGTGCAGGGGGAGGGAGTATCTCACCCGGAGTTGAGCTGTGATTGCAGGGGGAGAATCTCACCTAGAGATCAGCTGTGAGTGCAGGGGGTGGGGGTATCTCACTCGGAGATGAGCTGTGAGTGCAGGGGGAGGCTGTGTCTCACCCGGAGATCAGCAGTGAGAGCAGGGAGAGGGGGATATCTCACTTGGAGATGAGCTGTGAGTGCAGGGGGAGGCTGTGTCTCACCCGGAGATCAGCAGTGAGCGCAGGGAGAGGGGGGTATCTCACCCGGAGATGATCTGTGAGTGCAGGGGGAGGCTGTGTCTCACCCGGAGATCAGCAGTGAGCGCAGGGAGAGGGGGGTATCTCACCCGGAGATGATCTGTGAGTCAGGGGGAGGCTGTGTCTCACCCGGAGATCAGCAGTGAGCGCAGGGAGAAGGGGGTATCTCACTCGGAGATGAGCTGTGAGTGCAGGGGGAGGCTGTGTCTCACCCGGAGATCAGCAGTGAGCGCAGGGGGAGGGGGTATCTCACTCGGAGATGAGCTGTGAGTGCAGGGGGAGGCTGTGTCTCACCCGTAGATCAGCAGTGAGCGCAGGAAGAGGGGGTATCTCACCCGGAGATGATCTGTGAATGCAGGGGGAGGCTGTGTCTCACCTGGAGATCAGCAGTGAGCGCAGGGAGAGGGGGTATCTCACCCGGAGATGATCTGTGAGTGCAGGGGGAGGGGGTATCTCACTCGGAGAAAAGCAGTGAGCGCAGGGGGAGGGGGTATCTCACTTGGAGATGAGCTGTGAGTGCAGGGGGAGTATCTCACCCGGAGATCAGCAGTGAGCGCAGGGGGAGGGGGTATCTCACTCGGAGATGAGCTGTGAGTGCAGGGGGAGGCTGTGTCTCACCCGGAGATCAGCAGTGAGCGCAGGGAGAGGGGGGTATCTCACTCGGAGATGAGCTGTGAGTGCAAGGGGAGGGGGTATCTCACCCGGAGATCAGCAGTGAGCGCAGGGAGAGGGGGATATCTCACTCGGAGATGAGCTGTGAGTGCAGGGAGAGGGGGTATCTCACCCAGAGATCAGCAGTGAGTGCAGGGGGAGGGGGTATCTCACCCGGAGATCAGCAGTGAGCGCAGGGGGAGGGGGTATCTTACTCGGAGATGAGCTGTGAGTGCAGGGGGAGGCTGTGTCTCACCCGGAGATCAGCAGTGATCGCAGGGGGAGGGGGTATCTCACTCGGAGATGAGCTGTGAGTGCAGGGGGAGGCTGTTTCTTACCCGGAGATCAGCAGTGAGCGCAGGGGGAGGGGGTATCACACCCGGAGATGATCTGTGAGTGCAGGGGGAGGGGGTATCTCACCCGGAGATGATCTGTGAGTGCAGGGGGAGGGGGTATCTCACCCGGAGATCAGCAGTGAGCACAGGGAAAGGGTTTATCTCACTCGGAGATGAGCTGTGAGGGCAGGGGAGTATCTCACTCGGAGATGAGCTGTGAGGGCAGGGGAGTATCTTACTGGGAGATGAGCTGTGAGGGTTAGGGAGTATCTCACTGGGAGAAGAGCTGTGAGGGCAGGGGAGTATCTCACTCGGAGATGAGCTGTGAGGGCAGGGGAGTATCTCACTCGGAGATGAGCTGTGAGGGCAGGGAAGTATCTCGGAGATGAGCTGTGAGGGCAGGGGAGTATCTCACTCGGAGATGAGCTGTGAGGGCAGGGGAGTATCTCACTCGGAGAAGAGCTGTGAGGGCAGGGAAGTATCTCACTCGAAGATGAGCTGTGAGGGCAGGGGAGTATCTCACTCGGAGATGAGCTGTGAGGGCAGGGGAGTATCTCACTCGAAGAGCTGTGAGGGCAGGGAAGTATCTCACTCGGAGATGAGCTGTGAGGGCAGGGTAGTATCTCACTCGGAGATGAGCTGTGAGGGCAGGGAAGTATCTCGGAGATGAGCTGTGAGGGCAGGGGAGTATCTCACTCGGAGATGAGCTGTGAGGGCAGTGGAGTACCTCACTCGGAGATGAGCTGTGAGGGCAGGGCAATATCTCACTCGGAGATGATCTGTGAGTGCAGGGGGAGGGGGTATCTCACTCGGAGATGAACTGTGAGTGCAGGGGGAGTATCTCACCTAGAGATCAGCTGTGAGTACAGGGGGAGGGGGTATCTCACTCGGAGATGAGCTGTGAGTGCAGAGGGAGTATCTCACCTAGAGATCAGCAGTGAGTGCAGGGGGAGGGGGTATCTCACTTTGAGATGAGCTGTGAGTGCAGGGGGAGGCTGTGTCTCACCCGGAGATCAGCAGTGAGCGCAGGGAGAGGGGGTATCTCACCCGGAGATGATCTGTGAGTGCAGGGGGAGGCTGTGTCTCACCCGGAGATCAGCAGTGAGCGCAGGGAGAAGGGGGTATCTCACTCGGAGATGAGCTGTGAGTGCAGGGGGAGGCTGTGTCTCACCCGGAGATCAGCAGTGAGCGCAGGGGGAGGGGATATCTCACTCGGAGATGAGCTGTGAGTGCAGGGGGAGGCTGTGTCTCACCCGGAGATCAGCAGTGAGCGCAGGGAGAGGGGGTATCTCACCCGGAGATGATCTGTGAGTGCAGGGGGAGGCTGTGTCTCACCCGGAGATCAGCAGTGAGCGCAGGGAGAGGGGGGTATCTCACCCGGAGATGATCTGTGAGTGCAGGGGGAGGCTGTGTCTCACCCGGAGATCAGCAGTGAGCGCAGGGAGAGGGGGTCTCTCACCCGGAGATCAGCAGTGAGCGCAGGGAGAGGGGGTCTCTCACCCGGAGATGATCTGTGAGTGCAGGGGGAGGGGGTATCTCACTCGGAGATCAGCAGTGAGCGCAGGGGGAGGGGGTATCTCACTCGGAGATGAGCTGTGAGTGCAGGGGGAGTATCTCACCCGGAGATCAGCAGTGAGCGCAGGGGGAGGGGGTATCTCACTCGGAGATGAGCTGTGAGTGCAGGGGGAGTATCTCACCTGGAGATCAGCAGTGAGCGCAGGGGGAGGGGGTATCTCACTCGGAGATGAGCTGTGAGTGCAGGGGGAGGCTGTGTCTCACACGGAGATCAGCATTGAGAGCAGGGAGAGGGGGATATCTCACTTGGAGATGAGCTGTGAGTGCAGGGGGAGGCTGTGTCTCACCCGGAGATCAGCAGTGAGCGCAGGGAGAGAGGGGTATCTCACCCGGAGATGATCTGTGAGTGCAGGGGGAGGCTGTGTCTCACCCGGAGATCAGCAGTGAGCGCAGGGAGAGGGGGGTATCTCACCCGGAGATGATCTGTGAGTGCAGGGGGAGGCTGTGTCTCACCCGGAGATCAGCAGTGAGCGCAGGGGGAGGGGGTATCTCACTCGGAGATGAGCTGTGAGTGCAGGGGGAGGCTGTGTCTCACCCGGAGATCAGCAGTGAGCGCAGGAAGAGGGGGTATCTCACCCGGAGATGATCTGTGAATGCAGGGGGAGGCTGTGTCTCACCTGGAGATCAGCAGTGAGCGCAGGGAGAGGGGGTATCTCACCCGGAGATGATCTGTGAGTGCAGGGGGAGGGGGTATCTCACTCGGAGAAAAGCAGTGAGCGCAGGGGGAGGGGGTATCTCACTTGGAGATGAGCTGTGAGTGCAGGGGGAGTATCTCACCCGGAGATCAGCAGTGAGCGCAGGGGGAGGGGGTATCTCACTCGGAGATGAGCTGTGAGTGCAGGGGGAGGCTGTGTCTCACCCGGAGATCAGCAGTGAGCGCAGGGAGAGGGGGGTATCTCACTCGGAGATGAGCTGTGAGTGCAAGGGGAGGGGGTATCTCACCCGGAGATCAGCAGTGAGCGCAGGGAGAGGGGGATATCTCACTCGGAGATGAGCTGTGAGTGCAGGGAGAGGGGGTATCTCACCCAGAGATCAGCAGTGAGTGCAGGGGGAGGGGGTATCTCACCCGGAGATCAGCAGTGAGCGCAGGGGGAGGGGGTATCTTACTCGGAGATGAGCTGTGAGTGCAGGGGGAGGCTGTGTCTCACCCGGAGATCAGCAGTGAGCGCAGGGGGAGGGGGTATCTCACTCAGAGATGAGCTGTGAGTGCAGGGGGAGGCTGTTTCTTACCCGGAGATCAGCAGTGAGCGCAGGGGGAGGGGGTATCACACCCCGAGATGCTCTGTGAGTGCAGGGGGAGGGGGTATCTCACTCGGAGATGAGCTGTGAGTGCAGGGGGAGGCTGTTTCTTACCCGGAGATCAGCAGTGAGCGCAGGGGGAGGGGGTATCACACCCCGAGATGCTCTGTGAGTGCAAGGGGAGGGGGTATCTCACCCGGAGATGATCTGTGAGTGCAGGGGGAGGGGGTATCTCACCCGGAGATCAGCAGTGAGCACAGGGAAAGGGTTTATCTCACTCGGAGATGAGCTGTGAGGGCAGGGGAGTATCTCACTCGGAGATGAGCTGTGACGGCAGGGGAGTATCTTACTGGGAGATGAGCTGTGAGGGCTAGGGAGTATCTCACTCGGAGAAGAGCTGTGAGGGCAGGGGAGTATCTCACTCGGAGATGAGCTGTGAGGGCAGGGGAGTATCTCACTTGGAGATGAGCTGTGAGGGCAGGGGAGTATCTCACTCGGAGATGAGCTGTGAGGGCAGGGAAGTATCTCGGAGATGAGCTGTGAGGGCAGGGGAGTATCTCACTCGGAGATGAGCTGTGAGGGCAGGGGAGTATCTCACTCGGAGAAGAGCTGTGAGGGCAGGGAAGTATCTCACTCGAAGATGAGCTGTGAGGGCAGGGGAGTATCTCACTCGGAGATGAGCTGTGAGGGCAGGGGAGTATCTCACTCGGAGATGAGCTGTGAGGGCAGGGGAGTATCTCACTCGGAGAAGAGCTGTGAGGGCAGGGAAGTATCTCACTCGGAGATGAGCTGTGAGGGCAGGGGAGTATCTCACTCGGAGATGAACTGTGAGGGCAGGGGAGTATCTCACTCGGAGATGAGCTGTGAGGGCAGGGAAGTATCTCGGAGATGAGCTGTGAGGGCTGGGGAGTATCTCACTCGGAGATGAGCTGTGACGGCAGGGGAGTATCTCACTCGGAGATGAGCTGTGAGGGCAGGGGAATATCTCACTCGGAGATGAGCTGTGAGGGCAGGGGGAGGCTGTGTCTCACCCGGAGATCAGCAGTGAGCGCAGGGAGAGGGGGTATCTCACCCGGAGATGATCTGTGAGTGCAGGGGGAGGCTGTGTCTCACCCGGAGATCAGCAGTGAGCGCAGGGAGAGGGGGGTATCTCACCCGGAGATGATCTGTGAGTGCAGGGGGAGGCTGTGTCTCACCCGGAGATCAGCAGTGAGCGCAGGGAGAGGGGGTATCTCACCCGGAGATGATCTGTGAGTGCAGGGGGAGGGGGTATCTCACTCGGAGATCAGCAGTGAGCGCAGGGGGAGGGGGTATCTCACTCGGAGATGAGCTGTGAGTGCAGGGGGAGTATCTCACCCGGAGATCAGCAGTGAGCGCAGGGGGAGGAAGTATCTCACTCGGAGATGAGCTGTGAGTGCAGGGGGAGTATCTCACCCGGAGATCAGCAGTGAGCGCAGGGGGAGGGGGTATCTCACTCGGAGATGAGCTGTGAGTGCAGGGGGAGGCTGTGTCTCACACGGAGATCAGCAGTGAGCGCAGGGAGAGGTGGGTATCTCACTTGGAGATGAGCTGTGAGTGCAAGGGGAGGGGGTATCTCACCCGGAGATGAGCTGTGAGTGCAGGGGGAGAATCTCACCTAGAGATCAGCTGTGAGTGCAGGGGGTGGGGGTATCTCACTCGGAGATGAGCTGTGAGTGCAGGGGGAGTATCTCACCTAGAGATCAGCAGTGAGTGCAGGGCGAGGGGGTATCTCACTCGGAGATGAGCTGTGAGTGCAGGGGGAGGCTGTGTCTCACCCGGAGATCAGCAGTGAGAGCAGGGAGAGGGGGATATCTCACTTGGAGATGAGCTGTGAGTGCAGGGGGAGGCTGTGTCTCACCCGGAGATCAGCAGTGAGCGCAGGGAGAGGGGGGTATCTCACCCGGAGATGATCTGTGAGTGCAGTGGGAGGCTGTGTCTCACCCGGAGATCAGCAGTGAGCGCAGGGAGAGGGGGGTATCTCACTCGGAGATGAGTTGTGAGTGCAGCGGGAGGCTGTGTCTCACCCGGAGATCAGCAGTGAGCGCAGGGGGAGGGGGTATCTCACTCGGAGATGAGTTGTGAGTGCAGCGGGAGGCTGTGTCTCACCCGGAGATCAGCAGTGAGCGCAGGGGGAGGGGGTATCTCACTCGGAGATGAGCTGTGAGTGCAGGGGGAGGCTGTGTCTCACCTGGAGATCAGCAGTGAGCGCAGGAAGAGGGGGTATCTCACCCGGAGATGATCTGTGAATGCAGGGGGAGGCTGTGTCTCACCCGGAGATCAGCAGTGAGCGCAGGGAGAGGGGGTATCTCACCCGGAGATGATCTGTGAGTGCAGGGGGAGGGGGTATCTCACTCGGAGAAAAGCAGTGAGCGCAGGGGGAGGGGGGTATCTCACTCGGAGATGATCTGTGAGTGCCGGGGGAGGCTGTGTGTCACCCGGAGATCAGCAGTGAGCGCAGGGAGAGGGGGTATCTCACCCGGAGATGATCTGTGAGTGCAGGGGGAGGGGGTATCTCACTCGGAGAAAAGCAGTGAGCGCAGGGGGAGGGGGTATCTCACTTGGAAATGAGCTGTGAGTGCAGGGGGAGTATCTCACCCGGAGATCAGCAGTGAGCGCAGGGGGAGGGGGTATCTCACTCGGAGATGAGCTGTGAGTGCAGGGGGAGGCTGTGTCTCACCCGGAGATCAGCAGTGGGCGCAGGGAGAGGGGGGTATCTCACTCGGAGATGAGCTGTGAGTGCAAGGGGAGGGGGTATCTCATCCGGAGATCAGCAGTGAGCGCAGGGAGAGGGGGGTATCTCACTCGGAGATAAGCTGTGAGTGCAGGGAGAGGGGGTATCTCACCCAGAGATCAGCAGTGAGCGCAGGGGGAGGGGGTATCTCACCCAGAGATCAGCTGTGAGCGCAGGGGGAGGGGGTATCTTACTCGGAGATGATCTGTGAGTGCAGGGGGAGGCTGTGTCTCACCCAGAGATCAGCAGTGAGCGCAGGGGGAGGGGGTATCTCACTCGGAGATGAGCTGTGAGTGCAGGGGGAGTATCTCACCCGGAGATCAGCAGTGAGCGCAGGGGGAGGAAGTATCTCACTCGGAGATGAGCTGTGAGTGCAGGGGGAGGCTGTTTCTTACCCGGAGATCAGCAGTGAGCGCAGGGGGAGGGGGTATCACACCCGGAGATGATCTGTGAGTGCAGGGGGAGGGGGTATCTCACCCGGAGATCAGCAGTGAGCGCAGGGAGAGGGGGTATCTCACCCGGAGATGAGCTGTGAGTGCAGGGAGAAGGGGTATCTCACCCGGAGATGATCTGTGAGTGCAGGGGGAGGGGGTATCTCACCCGGAGATCAGCAGTGAGCACAGGGAAAGGGTTTATCTCACTCGGAGATGAGCTGTGAGGGCAGGGGAGTATCTCACTCGGAGATGAGCTGTGAGGGCAGGGGAGTATCTCACTGGGAGATGAGCTGTGAGGGCTAGGGAGTATCTCACTCGGAGAAGAGCTGTGAGGGCAGGGGAGTATCTCACTCGGAGATGAGCTGTGAGGGCAGGGGAGTATCTCACTCGGAGATGAGCTGTGAGGGCAGGGGAGTATCTCACTCGGAGATGAGCTGTGAGGGCAGGGAAGTATCTCGGAGATGAGCTGTGAGGGCAGGGGAGTATCTCACTCGGAGATGAGCTGTTAGGGCAGGGGAGTATCTCACTCGGAGAAGAGCTGTGAGGGCAGGGAAGTATCTCACTCGGAGATGAGCTGTGAGGGCAGGGGAGTATCTCACTCGGAGATGAGCTGTGAGGGCAGGGGAGTATCTCACTCGGAGATGAGCTGTGAGGGCAGGGAAGTATCTCGGAGATGAGCTGTGAGGGCTGGGGAGTATCTCACTCGGAGGTGAGCTGTGAGGGCAGGGGAGTATCTCACTCGGAGATGAGCTGTGAGGGCAGGGGAGTACCTCACTCGGAGATGAGCTGTGAGGGCAGGGGAATATCTCACTCGGAGATGAGCTGTGAGGGCAGGGGAGTATCTCACTCGGAGATGAGCTGTGAGGGCAGGGGAGTATCTCACTCGGAGATGAGCTGTGAGGGCAGGGGAGTATCTCACCTAGAGATCAGCAGTGAGCGCAGGGGGAGGGGGTATCTCACTAGGAGATGAGCTGTGAGTGCAGAGGGAGGCTGTGTCTCACCCGGAGATCAGCAGTGAGCTCAGGGGGAGGGGGTATCTCACCTGGAGATGAGCTGAGAGGGCAGGGGGAGGGGGTATCTCACCTGGAGATCAGCTGTGAGTGCAGGAGGAGAGGGTATCTCACCGGAATATGAGCTGTTAGCACAGGGGGAGGGGGTGTCTCACACGGAGATCAGCTGTGAGCCCAGGGGGAAGGTGTCTCACCCGGGGATCAGCTGTGAGTGCAGGAGGAGGGGGTATCTCACCTGGAGATGAGCTGAGAGGGCAGGGGGAGGGGGTATCTCACCTGGAGATGAGCTGTGAGGGCAGGGGAGTATCTCACTCGGAGATGAGCTGTGAGGGCAGGGGAGTATCTCACTCGGAGATGAGCTGTGAGGGCAGGGGAGTATCTCACTCGGAGATGAGCTGTGAGGGCAGGGGAGTATCTCACTCGGAGAAGAGCTGTGAGGGCAGGGAAGTATCTCACTCGAAGATGAGCTGTGAGGGCAGGGGAGTATCTCACTCGGAGATGAGCTGTGAGGGCAGGGGAGTATCTCGCTCGGAGATGAGCTGTGAGGGCAGGGAAGTATCTCGGAGATGAGCTGTGAGGGCAGGGGAGTATCTCACTCGGAGATGAGCTGTGAGGGCAGGGGAGTATCTCACTCGGAGATGAGCTGTGAGGGCAGGGGAGTATCTCACTCGGAGATGAGCTGTGAGGGCAGGGAAGTATCTCGGAGATGAGCTGTGAGGGCTGGGGAGTATCTCACTCGGAGGTGAGCTGTGAGGGCAGGGGAGTATCTCACTCGGAGATGAGCTGTGAGGGCAGGGGAGTACCTCACTCGGAGATGAGCTGTGAGGGCAGGGAAATATCTCACTCGGAGATGAGCTGTGAGGGCAGGGGAGTATCTCACTCGGAGATGAGCTGTGAGGGCAGGGGAGTATCTCACTCGGAGATGAGCTGTGAGGGCAGGGGAGTATCTCACCTAGAGATCAGCAGTGAGCGCAGGGGGAGGGGGTATCTCACTAGGAGATGAGCTGTGAGTGCAGAGGGAGGCTGTGTCTCACCCGGAGATCAGCAGTGAGCTCAGGGGAGGGGGTATCTCACCTGGAGATGAGCTGAGAGGGCAGGGGGAGGGGGTATCTCACCTGGAGATCAGCTGTGAGTGCAGGAGGAGAGGGTATCTCACCGGAATATGAGCTGTTAGCACAGGGGGAGGGGGTGTCTCACACGGAGATCAGCTGTGAGCCCAGGGGGAAGGTGTCTCACCCGGGGATCAGCTGTGAGTGCAGGAGGAGGGGGTATCTCACCTGGAGATGAGCTGAGAGGGCAGGGGGAGGGGGTATCTCACCTGGAGATGAGCTGTGAGGGCAGGGGAGTATCTCACTCGGAGATGAACTGTGAGGGCAGGGTAGTATCTCACTCGGAGATGAGCTGTGAGGGCAGGGGAGTATCTCACTCGGAGATGAGCTGTGAGGGCAGGGGAGTATCTCACTCGGAGAAGAGCTGTGAGGGCAGGGAAGTATCTCACTCGAAGATGAGCTGTGAGGGCAGGGGAGTATCTCACTAGGAGATGAGCTGTGAGGGCAGGGGAGTATCTCACTCGGAGAAGAGCTGTGAGGGCAGGGAAGTATCTCACTCGGAGATGAGCTGTGAGGGCAGGGGAGTATCTCACTCGCAGATGAGCTGTGAGGGCAGGGGAGTATCTCACTTGGAGATGAGCTGTGAGGGCAGGGAAGTATCTCGGAGATGAGCTGTGAGGGCTGGGGAGTATCTCACTCGGAGATAAGCTGTGAGGGCAGGGGAGTATCTCACTCGGAGATGAGCTGTGAGGGCAGGGGAGTACCTCACTCGGAGATGAGCTGTGAGGGCAGGGGAATATCTCACTCGGAGATGAGCTGTGAGGGCAGGGGAGTATCTCACTCGGAGATGAGCTGTGAGGACAGGGGAGTATCTCACTCGGAGATGAGCTGTGAGGGCAGGGGAGTATCTCACCTAGAGATCAGAAGTGAGCGCAGGGGGAGGGGGTATCTCACTAGGAGATGAGCTGTGAGTGCAGAGGGAGGCTGTGTCTCACCCGGAGATCAGCAGTGAGCTCAGGGGGAGGGGGTATCTCACCTGGAGATGAGCTGAGAGGGCAGGGGGAGGGGGTATCTCACCTGGAGATCAGCTGTGAGTGCATGAGGAGGGGGTATCTCACCCGAATATGAGCTGTTAGCACAGGGGGGGGGGGTGTCTCACCCGGAGATCAGCTGTGAGCCCAGGAGGAAGGTGTCTCACCCGGGGATCAGCTGTGAGTGCAGGAGGAGGGAGTATCTCACCTGGAGATGAGCTGAGAGGGCAAGGGGAGGGGGTATCTCACCTGGAGATGAGCTGAGAGGGCAGGGGGAGGGGGTAACTCACCCGGAGATGAGCTGTGAGCGCATTGGGAGGGGGTGTCTCACCCTGAGATCAACTGTGAGCGCATTGGGAAGGGGTATCTCACCCGGAGATTAGCTATGAGCTCAGGGGGAGGGGGTATCTCACCCGGAGATCAACTGAGAGCTATGAGCAGAGGAGGAGGGGGTTTTCTGACCCAGAGGTGAGCTGTGAGCGCATTGGGAGGGGGTATCTCACCCGGAGATCAGCTGTGAGCTATGAGCACAGGGGGAGGGGGTGAATCACACACAGGCTGTGCTTACAGCAGGGAGAGTTGTGACAGAGAATACATTTTGCATGCTGCGAGTAGGGAGCTCTTACGCCAGGAACTGCGCAAACTCGACCAGCTGATCACCCACTACCAGACGTAATGGAATAATGCAAGGGGGCGCCAGAGAACAGCATTTGAAAAATAAAAGCTTGGTATCTTTTGAATGAAGCATAATTTTGAATCACTATAAATTACAAAACGATTTATTTCCACCTTTTCTGGTTGGTCAATTGTATTCTTTATGGTGGCACAACCGCTTTAAGTTTAAAATTTCACATTTTTCTAAATTTTTAGAAAATCTGGGATATTTTCATGAATAACAACAAAACGTATTAATTTAAAATTTTCCAGCTGCAACAGGTACAATTTGTTCCAAAAAGAAGATCAGAATATCAGAATGACTAGCAGAAGCATTTCAAAGTTATTACCAAATAAAGTGACGTTTCAGATATGAAAAATGGGGCTGTCAGAAAGGTTAATACTGATTACCACGAGACAGGGCTAAGAAACATGAAATGGTAATGTGCAGTACATACCTATGCTCAAAAGTGCAGGCATATCATGCCAGTAATAAAAGGAAATACTGATTAGTCAGGGTGATAAAACAATGTATGTAACATGTAGGTGTGTGGTATGTATAAATATCATTTTTTTTTCAGTGCCCAGCATAAAGTGACTACAAGAAGTAGGATTTTAGTTAATACCTCACTGAACACAAGAACAGTTTCCAAAATACTAACAAGACGGAGTTTCACAGAACATTTTTTTCACCCATAGCATGAAAGTAATGTTAATATCATAACTTTCATTACAAAATCTTCAGTTTTACCCAAATTCAGTGATGCACCCTACACCAAAACTACTACATCTAGTATTTTGTATGACCTCTATGATTGTTAAGGACAGCACCAAGTCTTCTACACATGGAACGAATAAGTTGGTGACATAAAGTAACATCTATCTCTTTCTATTCCTCCCGAACGACCATTTTAGAACCTGAATGTAGAGCCCTTCTAACTTGTCTCTTCAGAATTCCTCGGTATGTCCTGCACTTCTGTGATGCGTGTTGGAGTACTTGTAAGATGTGTGCAGCTTATTCTTGTGATCTTTCTGATATGTGCACATCTACTTGTGTAATTTGTGCACTGTGCTTGTGTGACATCTCTCAAGTCTACGCTGTGCTTGTGTGACATCTCTCAAGTCTGCGCTGTGCTTGTGTGACATCTCTTAAGTCTGTGCTGTGCTTGTGTGACATCTCTCAAGTCTAAGCTGTGCTTGTGCGACATCTCTCAAGTCTAAGCTGTGCTTGTGTGATATCTCTCAAGTCTGTGCTGTGCTTGTGTGACATCTCTCAAGTCTAAGCTGTGCTTGTGTGACATCTCTCAAGTCTACGCTGTGCTTGTGTGACATCTCTCAAGTCTGCGCTGTGCTTGTGTGACATCTCTCAAGTCTGTGCTGTGCTTGTGTGACATCTCTCAAGTCTAAGCTGTGCTTGTGTGACATCTCTCAAGTCTGCGCTGTGCTTGTGTGACATCTCTCAAGTCTGTGCTGTGCTTGTATGACATCACTCAAGTCTGCGCTGTGCTTGTGTGACATCTCTCAAGTCTGCGCTGTGCTTGTGTGACATCTCTCAAGTCTGCGCTGTGCTTGTGTGACATCTCTCAAGTCTGCGCTGTGCTTGTGTGACATCTCTCAAGTCTGCGCTGTGCTTGTGTGACATCTCTCAAGTCAGAGATGTGCTTGTGTGACATCTCTCAAGTCAGAGCTGTGCTTGTGTGACATCTCTCAAGTCAGAGCTGTGCTTGTGTGACATCTCTCAAGTCTGCGCTGTGCTTGTGCGATTTGTCTGGTGTGTGACAAGTGATTTTTTGATGTGTGCCTAACATGTTTTTATTGCATCAAATAATGTTACTTAAAGTGAATTTCTGTTTTAATTCTTTTACTGTCCTTAGGCTTGCCCTAGAGAAAAACAATAAAATCAGGGATACTCTCAGGGTCAGCAATTCCTCTTCCGCTACTGCCCTGGTCTTTGTTTTCAGGCTGCAGCCGTGATGTCCTGACTAAAACACGTGACTGCTGGAGCTTAAAGGGGTTATCCCAGAAACAAAAGTTCATTTTAAAAATGGTCTGTGTCTGACCGTGTATGGAAAATACCACAGCTCCTGAGCGGAGGAGGAAGCCAAAGACAATACAGACATTACATCAGGGGATCACAAAGGATTCATTTTGAGAGGTAAAATATTGTTTAAACACAGGCAGTGAAATATTTTACCTCACAAAATGAATCAATCCTATGAGATCCCGTGCTGGAATGTCTGCATTGTCTTTTGCAGCCTTCCCTGCCCAGGAGCTGTGGTATGATCAGACCATGTTCCGCACACGGTCAGACACAGCCAATTTATAAAATTAACTTTTGTTTGTAGGAAAACCCTTTTAATGACTGAGCTCAGCAGTAATGCCAAGGTAGATGGAACAAGCTGCTGACCCTATCATTGGCTACAGTGGTCACATGAGATATTACCACTGCAGCCTGTAAACACGGACAGGCCAGGAGCATAAAGACATCAATAGACTAGGTGAAAATGAGTAACTCTGATTTTATTATTTTTAGACCAGGTGAAAATGAGTAAATCTGATTTTATTATTTTTAGACTAGGTGAAAATGAGTAACGCTGATTTTATTATTTTTAGACTAGGTGAAAATGAGAAACTCTGATTTTATTATTTTTAGACCAGGTGAAAATGAGTAACTCTGATTTTATTATTTTTAGACTAGGTGAAAATGAGTAACGCTGATTTTATTATTTTTAGACTAGGTGAAAATGAGTAACTCTGATTTTATTATTTTTAGACCAGGTGAAAATGAGTAACTCTGATTTTATTATTTTTAGACTAGATGAGAATGAGTAACTCTGATTTTATTATTTTTAGACTAGGTGAAAATGAGTAACTCTGATTTTATTATTTTTAGACTAGGTGAAAATGAGTAACTCTGATTTTATTATTTTTAGACTAGGTGAAAATGAGTAACTCTGATTTTATTATTTTTAGACTAGGTGAGAATGAGTAACTCTGATTTTATTATTTTTAGACTAGGTGAAAATGAGTAACTCTGATTTTATTATTTTTAGACTAGGTGAAAATGAGTAACTCTGATTTTATTATTTTTAGACCAGGTGAAAATGAGTAACTGATTTTATTATTTTTAGACTAGGTGAAAATGAGTAACTCTGATTTTATTATTTTTAGACTAGGTGAAAATGAGTAACGCTGATTTTATTATTTTTAGACTAGGTGAAAATGAGTAACGCTGATTTTATTATTTTTAGACTAGGTGAAAATGAGTAACTCTGATTTTATTATTTTTAGACTAGGTGAAAATGAGTAACTCTGATTTTATTATTTTTAGACTAGGTGAAAATGAGTAACTCTTATTTTATTATTTTTAGACTAGGTGAAAATGAGTAACTCTGATTTTATTATTTTTAGACTAGGTGAAAATGAGTAACTCTGATTTTATTATTTTTAGACTAGGTGAAAATGAGTAACTCTGATTTTATTATTTTTAGACTAGGTGAAAATGAGTAACGCTGATTTTATTATTTTTAGACCAGGTGAAAATGAGTAACTCTGATTTTATTATTTTTAGACTAGGTGAAAATGAGTAACTCTGATTTTATTATTTTTAGACTAGGTGAAAATGAGTAACGCTGATTTTATTATTTTTAGACTAGGTGAAAATGAGTAACTCTGATTTTATTATTTTTAGACTAGGTGAAAATGAGTAACTCTGATTTTATTATTTTTAGACTAGGTGAAAATGAGTAACTCTGATTTTATTATTTTTAGACTAGGTGAAAATGAGTAACTCTGATTTTATTATTGTTAGACTAGGTGAAAATGAGTAACTCTGATTTTATTATTTTTAGACTAGGTGAAAATGAGTAACTCTGATTTTATTATTTTTAGACTAGGTGAAAATGAGTAACTCTGATTTTATTATTTTTAGACTAGGTGAAAATGAGTAACTCTGATTTTATTATTTTTAGACTAGGTGAAAATGAGTAACTCTGATTTTATTATTTTTAGACTAGGTGAGAATGAGTAACTCTGATTTTATTATTTTTAGACTAGGTGAAAATGAGTAACTCTGATTTTATTATTTTTAGACTAGGTGAGAATGAGTAACTCTGATTTTATTATTTTTAGACTAGGTGAAAATGAGTAACTCTGATTTTATTATTTTTTTTCCCTAGCGCAAGCCGATGAGCACAAAAATAATTAAAATGAAAGTCCCCTTTAAGAAGGGGGGATCATACACAATTCTTGCACAGGGACCCTTTGGTCTCAGTGCCCGCCCCTGCTTGAGACGTTATAATAATTCATAAATCATATGGTTTTGATTGGCTGCTCCTAGTAAGAACACAATAAAATAAGCTCTAGTGGGCTGTGTGCCCACTATGCGTTTTTTAAGCATTTCCGCAGCGGCAATTACGCTTAAAAAACGCTTGGTAGGAGGTCTGCAATGTTCCCCAATGATAATCCACATGTGCTGTGCACATGCTGCGGAAATATCCGCTGCGGATTATTATTACAGAAAAAAGCGCAGCACTACCAACTATTTTGCGTAAGCGCAGCGTTTTTGCCGCCATTGACTTGCATTGATTCGCATAATATCTGCATGACTACATGTACACATGCGGAAATTAAGCAATTCAATGTGCGGATGGAGAAGAGGAGACTCTCATCCAGACCCGGGTACCATAGTACCTGTAAAAAAAAAATTAAAATTAAAAAAAACATTATACTCACCTTCTGATGGCCTGCGGTCTTCTCTCCGGTGTGTCTTGGCTCCCCGGTGGCTCGTCAACGTCAGCGGTCATGTGACCTGTCACCTGACTAAATTACATCATGGAAGGTCCTTTTACACCACCACGGGCCACCAGGGAGACCGGAGAAGGAGACCGTGGGCCATCGGAAGGTGAGTATAATGTTTTTTTTTATAGTTTTTACCATTTTTATTATTTTTTTTTAACTAACTTAGTCACACGGTTGCATGGATTTATATAGTGTGACCAAGTTGTCAAGCACTTTTCCAAGCCAAAATCTTTTAGAAAACGCTTGACAACCCGCATGGGAAATCGCATGTGCTAAACGCGTGACAAACGCTTGTCCCGGGCTGAAAATACGCATGTAAAATCCGCATGAGCTTTTTCTGCCAAGGAGATGCAGAAACGCTCAGGAAAAATCCGGAGCGTTTCTGCATTGTGGGCACATTGCCTAATAGTGGCTGTGGATCAACATACTTAATTCTCATCAATACTAAGCAGTATAAATTAATATAACTTTGCTTAATATTTCCACTAATATTCTTAATTTCAGTGTGTTGGTTTAGCCCTGCACTACAGTCACAGTATTTCATGTGAGCCCTTGAGAAAACTAATTGCCGACCCCCGATCCATGCTCTGTTAACCCCTTTACACCCCTTTACAGAATCTCTCACTGTTTCCGGCAATGTGATTGCCGGAAACAGAGGAGCACCGATCCTAGGCTGCAGATCAAAGAGCACCGATCCTAGGCTATTGCTAGTACACCACAGCCCTGGCCCCAGACTGCTATGATCGGTGCGATCGCCGATCACATCGATCGCAGCGCGATAACAGGGCGGTCATGGGGCGGTGACCGGCTTGTGACCTGCCTGTCACTGCCCCATGACCCCCTGTAATGTAATCAAAGTCCCCAGACTGCTGTGATTGGAGCGATCGATGATGACATCGATCGCTCCAATCAGAGCTCCTGAATACAGGCTGTCATAGGGAGGTGTCACCTCTCTGTGACCCCCTGTGGTGCGTTCTCTGCTACAGCCATGTCTGATTGGTGCAATCAATGTCACCAATCAGATGGCTGGGGCACAGCATGCACCACAGGGGGTCACAGAGAGGTGACACCTCCCTGTGACCGCCCGGTCACCTGTATTCAGGAACTCTGATTGGAGCAATCATTGATGACATTGATTGCTCCAATCAGATTACCTGACTACCTCCACCTGTCACCACCCCATCATCACCCTGTGACCACCCTGCAGACCCTCACACTTGGTGAGGATTTCTACAAAGCGGTCACATCTGATGTGTGTGTGCTGAGCCTTGTAGTGCCACAGAATATTCTGTGACACCACAAGACCATCTTCTCACCTGTTTCAGTCGCTGCTGCTGCTGCTCCTGGATCTTCTGCTCCAGCGTCCTGGGTATCCTGCTCCAGAGCCTGCTGCCGATCCTGCTGCTGATCCTGCAGAGAAGACTTTGGTAAGTCTGTTCTCCACTCATCCACCCCAATCCCCCCTCCCCCCTCTTTTTACCCCCCCTTACCACCATTTATTTTTCTGCGTCCTGCAGCGGTCTCCAGCTCCGGTCCGAGTCTCCAGCTCCGCTCCCAGCGCCGGGCTCTCGTTCCGGGCTCCCGGTCAACAGCACCGGTCTCCTGCTCCGGGCTCCGTCTCCTGTTCCGGTCCTGCTGCTGATCCTGTTGACCCCTTGGTAAGTCCATCTCTGATCTCCCCTCATCCACCCCAATCCCCCTCTCCCCACTCCCCCATCTTTTTACCCCCCTTCCCACCTCAATCTCCCTCACTTCAGTGTCCCTGTTAATTCTCTCGTTTCTGGTCTCCAGCTCCAGTACCGGACTCCTGCTCTGGGCTCCCGGTCTCCTGCTCCGCGCTCCCGGTCTCCAGCGTCGTGCTCCCAGTCTCCTGCTCCGGGCTCCCGGTCTCCTGCTCCGGGTCTTCTGTTCCAGTCCTGCTGACCCTTTGGTAAGTCCATCTCTGATCTCCCCTCGTCCACCCCAATCCCCCTCTTCCCACTCCCCCATCTCTGAAGTTTTGGGGCCTGGTCCTTCTTATGGGGATCCTGAACAAGCCCGAGCTTCGGCAATACTGGAGTGCTGACGTTTTGTATAACACTCCAGTGTTCCGAATGGCCATAATCTGGAGACGCTTTCAGGCCATCCACATGTTCTTGCATTACCATGATAATGCAAGGTGTCCTGCACGCGATGACCCGAACTTTGATCGTCTTTTCAAAGTTCGGCCGGTCATCGAACACTTCAACAACAAGTTTGCTGAAGTGGACGTGCCCCAAAGGGACATCTGCGTGGATGAGTCCTTAATCTCTTTTAAAAGGCGGCTTGGATTCCGGCAGTACCTGCCCAGTAAGAGGTCCAGGTCCGGGATCAAGCTGTATAAACTTTTTCAGAGTACCTCAGGGTACACTCACAAGTTTAGAGTTTATGAAGGGAAGGACTCCCGGATTGAACCCCCTGAATGCCTCCCGTTCTGGGAGTGAGTTGGAAAATTGTGTGGGACTTGGTGCACCCACTGCTGGATAAAGGTTATCACCTCTTTGTGGATAACTTATATACAAGTATCCCGCTCTTCAAGTCCCTCTCTGCGTGACGTACTGCAGCCTGCGGTACTGTCCGCAAAAATTAGAAAGGCCTCCCAAAGACACTAATTGGGCAGCTGCTCAGAAGGGGTGAGTGTTACAACTCTCCTGTTAGGTTTTTTTTAGTTTGCTGGTCACATGACCATTTTTGCCTATTTAATTCGGCTCCGCCCTCCTGGCTTTGCTGGACTTCATTTGTATTTACTACTGTTGCGCTAGCTTGTTGCTCTGTTGCCGTTCTCTGTTAGTTTTGCTAGGTCTTTTGACACCTTTGCTTTTTGTTGTGTGTTTGTCTTTGACTGCTACTATTTCTGCTAATGGGTGTCCAACTTTTCCCAGTCCCTAGATCTTGTAGGGATCCCTCCCTCACATCTATAGGTCTGCATTCAGACTAGCCGAGGACTTTAGCGGGTCTGATCGTTACATCGTAGGGATCTAGTTTAGTTCTATTGTAGGGACAAATCTCCTCTCTTTCCTTAGTCTCTGTAGCAGATCATAACAGTAAGTCCAGCCATAAAAAAAAAAAAAAAATTTTTTCTAAGGAAAGACCTCCAGTTTTCCATCATGGTCTTGGTGCAAGATTTGGCTCAACGCTTGCAGGGACTCTCTCTGGAGGTGACCAAGCTCCAACAACACGTGAGTAGCTGTTCTGGAGCGCATTTTGTGGAACCAAAGGTACGTCTGCCTGATCTATTTTTTGGCGAACAACAAGATTTTTTTTCTTTTAAAAATGCTTGTCTATTATATTTTCGTTTGAGACCCGGATCCTCTGGTGATGAATCACAGCGCATAGGGATCATAATGTCACTTTTGCGCAAAGATCCTCAGGGATGGGCCTTCTCTCTCCAACCTAGTGATCCGTGCTTTAGATCAGTGGATAGTTTTTTTTCTGCTTTGGGTTTGTTGTACGATGATCCTGATCGTGTCTCATCTGCTGAGTCTGAATTAAGACGTTTGAGGCAGGGATCAGGTAATGTGGAAAAATATTGTTCTCACTTCCGTCGGTGGTCTGCCCAGGTGGGGAGGAACGATTCAGCTTTGAAAAGCTTGTTTCTGGCAGGCCTAGGTGAAAGGGTTAAGGATTTACTGATTGCTTATCCCACACCTGGAAACTTGCAGGAGGCAATGCAATTAGCTATACGGGTTGACAGGAGACTGCGTGAAAGGGTTAATGAGAGCAAATCCTCTGCTATGTCAGCTTCGAGTCCTGAGAGGTTCTGTGCTGACAATGGAGAGCCGATGGAAATTGGGGCGATGACAACCCGCTCTCAGGAAAAAGACCGCCGACTTTCTGAAGGCTTGTGTTTCTATTGCAGAAATTCTGGTCATCTTATTAAGAGCTGCGTGCTTCGTAAGAAGAAAGAAAAAAAATGGTCAGTCATGCTCGTATTGCCTGTTTAAATTCTAAGGGGGTATTCCTATCTGCCACTACTGCTGCTCAGGATGAATTAATTGAATTTCGGGTATTTGTGGATTGTGGATCTACTCTGAATGTGATTGATGGGGGGATTCTTGGAAAAACTTAGATTAGAACCTAAAACTTTGTCATCCCCTATTGCTGTGGTTTCTGTCGATGGCTCTCCCTTGAAGAGTGTTACTCACAAGGTCTGTGAATTTCCCCTCACTATTAATGGTATTCATCAAGAGAATTTGGATTTGGTGGTATTGGATAATTTGCCTTCTCCAGTAATATTGGGGTTACCCTGGTTAAAATTGCACAATCCTGTACTGGATTGGTCTACCAATGAAATTAAGTCCTGCTGTGGATAGAGGGGAATTGCCTGTACCTATTCAGGATTTTTGGAGAGTTTTTTCTAAGGAGGAGTCGCAGGTTTTGCCTCCCCATAGAGACTATGATTGTACTATTGAATTTGTCCCTGGAGCGACTCTTCCTAAGAGTCGTTTATTTAATCTTGCTATTCCTGAGAGAAAGGCTTTGGAGGAATACATACAGACAAGCTTGGCCGCTGGTCACATTAGGCCTTCCAAGTCTCCTGTGGCTGTTGGTTTTTTTTTTGTGAAAAAAAAAGATGGCGGTTTACGTCCTTGTCTGGACTTTCGTGAGATTAATAAATTTACTGTACGCAATCCTTACCCACTGCCATTGATTCCCGATTTATTTAACCAGTTAGTGGGGGCCAAGTGGTTCTCTAAAATTGATCTCCGGGGGGCATACAATTTGTTGCGCATGAAGGAGGGTGATGAATGGAAGACTGCTTTTAACACTCCTGTGGGTCATTTTGAGAATCTGGTTATGCCTTTTGGTCTCACCAATGCTCCAGCATTTTTTCAGAATCTTATTAATGACATCCTTAGACCTTTAATCGGCAAAGATGTGGTTGTGTATTTGGATGACATTTTGATTTATTCACCGGATCTGGAGTCTCATTGGCGGAGCGTACGTGAGGTATTACAGTTATTAATGGACAATTCGTTTTTTGCTAAGCTGGAGAAATGTGAGTTCGCTGTACAGAGAATTAGTTTTTTGGGCTACATTGTCTCCAGTGAAGGTTTTGAGATGGACCCGGTTAAAGTTCAGGCTGTACAGGAATGGCCTAGGCCTATTGGTTTGAAATCGATACAGAGGTTTTTGGGTTTCGCCAATTATTACAGAAAATTCATAAAAAAATTTTCTATTATTGTCAAACCGCTGACCGATCTCACCAGGAAAGGTGCTAATGCGGTTCAGTGGACTTCTGAGGCCATTGAAGCTTTTGTGTTTTTAAAGGAGAGGTTCACCTCTGCTCCCATCCTTATGCAGCCTGATGTGACTAAGCCGTTTTTGGTTGAGGTTGATGCTTCTTCGGTGGGGGTTGGTGCGGTGTTGTCTCAGGAAAACAAGGATGGAGTACATCCCTGTGCCTTTTTTTCAAAAAAATTTTCCGAGACTGAACTTAATTACGATATTGGTAATCGGGAATTGCTGGCGATTAAACTCGCATTTGAACACTGGCGTCACCTCTTGGAAGGTGCTGAATTTCCCGTTCAGGTTTTCACTGATCATAAAAATCTGATCTATCTTGATGCTGCCAAGCGCTTGAATGCCCGTCAGGCTAGGTGGGCACTTTTTTTCTCGCGGTTTAATTTTTCCGTTACTTACATCCCGGGTACCAAGAATGTTAAAGCGGATGCTTTGTCTCGCAGCTTTTCTCCCATGGTTGGTGTTGAGGAGGAGGAGACCATTTTACAAGAAGGTGTTGTGATTGCTGCTTTGGACTCCGTTTTGGAGGATGAGATTCTTAAAGCACAGGAGAATGCCCCATCTAACACTCCCCATGGGAGGTGGTTTGTGCCTAGGACCTTTAGGAGAGATTTGTTTGTTGAGTGTCATGAGTCTCGGTTGGCAGGTCATCCAGGAATTTCTGAGACCAAGAGACTTGTGGGTCGCAGTTTTTGGTGGCCTGGATGGCAGAAGGAAGTCATTAAGTGGGTGCGCCAATGTACTGTGTGTGCAAGATCCAAGTCTTCGCATGCTCCTGCTGCGGGGTTGCTTTGCCCTCTGGAGGTTCCTAGTGCACCTTGGACACATCTGGCTATGGACTTTATTACTGACCTTCCTCCCTCTGAAGGTTTCACGGTCATCTGGGTGGTCGTGGACCGTTTTAGCAAGATGTGTCACTTGGTTCCCTTCATCAAACTGCCTTGCGCTAAGACACTCGCTAAGGCCTTTGTCAAGGAGATTGTCAGACTACATGGTGTTCCTACTGACATTGTTTCTGATAGGGGACCTCAGTTCGTGGCTCGTTTTTGGCGTGCCTTTTGTGACAGGTTGGGAGTTCATTTGTCGTTTTCATCCGGATATCATCCTGAGTCTAATGGTCAGACAGAAAGGAAGAACCAGGAAGTTGAGCAGTTCTTGCGTTGTTTTGTGGCAGACAATCAAGAGGGGTGGTCTGAGTTTCTGCCACTTGCTGAATTTGCTCTTAACAACCATACATCCTCTTCTGCTGGGTGTTCGCCTTTTTTTTGTTGTTCTGGGAGACATCCGTCTTTTGGGTCATTTTCCAAATTGGTTTCGGCTGTGCCTGAGGAGGAGAGTTTTTCTGGTGATTTGGAGAGAGTTTGGACGGATGTGCGTGGTAATCTTCAGGAGGCTAACAAAAAATTTAAGAGGTACTTTGATAGGAAACGGCAAGAGGTTTTGTTTGCTGTTGGTGACATGGTTTGGTTGTCCTCTAAGAATCTGCGATTGAGGATTCCTTCTAAAAAATTGGGTCCCAAGTTCGTAGGGCCCTTTAAGGTACTTCAGATAGTTAACCAATCTGCTGTTAGGCTGGAGGTTCCTACGTCCTGGAGGATTAATCCGGTGTTTCATGTTTCTCTGTTGAAAAAAGCTGATGTGTCGGATGGTGACGCCTCTGCCACTGTTCCTCCGGTGGTGGAGGACAGGGAATATGAAATTTCCCGCATCCTAAATTCTAGACGGTATAGAGGGAGTTTGCAGTATCTCGTCGCTTGGAAGGGTGTCGGACCTGAGGATAACTCATGGGTGAGGGCGGATGATGTTTCTGCCCCCAGACTTGTCCGAGCGTTTCACAGGAGGTTTCCTGGTAAGCCTGGGCCTAGGGTATCCGGAGGATCCTCTTAGAAGAGGGGGTACTGTTACAACTCTCCTGTTAGGTTTTTTTTAGTTTGCTGGTCACATGACCATTTTTGCCTATTTAAACCGGCTCCGCCCTCCTGGCTTTGCTGGACTTCATTTGTATTTACTACTGCTGAGCTAGCTTGTTGCTCTGTTGCCGTTCTCTGTTAGTTTAGGTCTTTTGACCCCTTTGCTTTTTGTTGTGTGTTTGTCTTTGACTGCTACTATTTCTGCTAGGGGGTGTCCAACTTTTCCCAGTCCCTAGATCTTGTAGGGATCCCTCCCTCACATCTATAGGTCTGCGTTCAGACTAGCCTAGGACTTTAGCGGGTCTGATCGCAGGATCAGGTTCCCCGTTACATCGTAGGGATCTAGTTTAGTTCTATTGCAGGGACAGATCTCCTCTCTTTCCTTAGTCTCTGTAGCAGATCATAACAGTGAGAGCATAGCCCAATGTAGCGACAACCTGCTGATGGTCAAGTACAAGGACAAGAGGCATGTCCTTTTGTTGACCACCATACATGGTGATGGCAGCACCCTCAGCTCTGTAAGAGGTTCCACTACACAGGTCGCCAAACCAGACTGTGTAGTGGGGTACAACAAGTACATGGGGGGAGTTGATCTCTCAGATCAAGTCCTCCAGCCCTACAGTGCTTTCAGAAAGGCCAAGGTATGGTATAAGAAGCTGGCCGTGCACATTGTACAGATGGCAATGCACAACGCTTTCCTTCTGTCACAACTTGCAAGCCAGACTTCTACGTCGTACCTTCACTTCCAGGAGACTGTTATCAAGGCCCTGATATTTGGCAGCGGTGACGGAGCAGGCCCTAGTAGTTCCGGAATTGAAGGACTGAGAATTGTACCAGGCCAGCATTTCCCAGGGCAGATCCCTCACAGCGGAAAAAAAGGAAAGTCACAAAAGAGGTGCCGAGTGTGTTATAAAAGTGGAATACGCAAGGACACCATTTATCAATGTGACAACTGCCCTGACAAACCTGGCCTGTGTATGAAAGACTGCTTCAAAAGGTACCATACTTCGATGGACTATTAAATTAATTTCTGACGTATGAGAACCTGACAAACACTACACAACTGACGTAGTGTTCGTCAGGTTGTCATACGTCAGTTGTGTAGTGTTTGTCAGGTTGTCCTACACAACTGATGTATAACACTACTGTTAGGTGTCGGTCTGGTGCTGGATTCGAAATGGGTCCAGGACCTTCTATGGTCTCAGAATCGCCGTCAGCCCCAACGACTAGCTGGTCCGCGAGCACTGTTTATCTCCCAGGTAGTTGTGCCTAGCAATGTTAAGCCTGGGTTGCAGAAGGAGACAAGGCTTGTGGAATCTAAGTCCAGGATTTGCCGAACTGAGCATGTCCGTGACCTGGCGGATCATGATTGGTGGGTTGGCACTCACCTGACCCGGTGACCAGCCACCGCCTGATTGGTCATTTGTCAAAGTGCGTGCTTAGTAATTGTCAAGGATTTATCATGAAGAGATTAACATTGCTGGACAACACTAGTCCAGCAACGCCCCCTGCTGTGATAAGCAGCACACCGTCTATGGACTTTGAACATGGAGAGCCTGGTGTGGGTGGGGACAGCTTTCTCAGCTCTGCTTCATTCTAAATCTAAAAGCTCTGATTGGGTCAGAACTGCTGCACCCAGTAATCTAAGTGATACATTGTTGGATTCAGCTTCTATTTGTCTACATTACGCTCCTCTCAGATGAGTAGTAAAACCTGCCGACAAATTCCCTTTTAGATTTTATTGCCGGTGTCAAGCTATTATTTATATGTACATTTTATAAAACCTATAAAAAGTTTGGAATCAATAAAATATAAAGTCATAGATTTCATTATACCTTCTGAATGCTCGTAGAGTTGTTCGCTAGGCCCACTTGCACTGCAGATTTAAGAAAACAAAAGACATTACTACATGCATGTAAGAATTATTAACTACAATAAAAAATGGTTCTTTCCTTAAAGGGAACCTGTCACCTGAAAAAAACACAATCAGACTGCAGATATGGGGATAATCTCCAGATTAACCCTGCTCTGAACTTTATTTCTCCCGGCATCCATTGGATTCAGTCACCGCTCTGTGTATAGTGAGAAGTGGCAGCAAACACTCCCCCTGCACTGACTTACAGCAGCTCAGCAGTAGGGCCGGCTGTCAATCACTGCCGGGGACGAGGTTACAGCCGCCGCTCTCTATACAGAGAACGGTGACTGAACCCGCGCCGGCGCCGCCCGTGACTGAAACCAGAATGCTAAAAGGAGGAATAAAGATCATTTCCTCATGACAGTAGGGGTCTAAGTGCTGGGCAGGTTGAGAACGCTATTAATCTGCAGATTAACCCCATATATGCAGAAAAATAGCTTCTTTCATGTCACAGGTTCCCTTTAAGGAAAGAAAAAGTAATATTACATCAGTTGAGACCCTAGAAAGACCTAGGTGCATTCTGACCATAGGAAGAATCACCAAATACCAAGGTTCAGGAAGAACCAAATAGAGGACAATATACAGTAGGTACAGAAAGTATTCAGACCCCTTTAAATTTTTCACTCTTTGTTTCATTGCAGCCATTTGGTAAATTCTAAAAAGTTCCTTTTTTTCTCATTAAAGTGCACTCTGCATTCCATCTTGACTGAAAAAAAAACAGAAATGTAGAAATTTTTGCAAATTTATTAAACAAGAAAAACTGAAATATCACATGGTCATAAATATTCAGCCCCTTTGCTCGGTATTGAGTAGAAGCACCCTTTTGAGCTAGTACAGCCATGAGTCTTCTTGGGAATGATGCAACAAGTTTTTCACACCTGGATTTGGGGATCCTCTGCCATTCTTCCTTTCTCCAGTTCTGTCAGGTTGGATGGTGAACGTTAGTAGACAGCCATTTTCAGGTCTCTCCAGAGATGCTCAATTGGGTTTAGGCCAGAGCTCTGGCTGGACCAGTCAAGAATGGTCACAGAGTTGTTCTGAAGCCACGCCTTTGTCATTATAGCTGTGTGCTTAGGGTCATTGTCTTGTTCGAAGGTGAACCTTCGGCCAAGTCTGAGGTCCAAAGCACTCTGGTAGAGGTTTTCATCCAGGATATCTCTGTACTTGGCCACATTCATGTTTCCTTCAATTGCAACCAGTCGTCATGTCCCTGCAGCTGAAAAAGACCCCCATAGCATGATGCTGCCACCACCATGTTTCACTGTTGGGATTGTATTGGGCAGGTGATGAGCAGTGCCTGGTTTTCTCCACACATACCGCTTAGAATTATCACCAAAAAGTTCTATCTTCGTCTCATCGGTCCAGAGAATCTTATTTCTCATAGTCTGGAGTCCTTCATGTGTTTTTCAGCAAACTCTATGCAGGCTTTCATATTTCTTGCACTGAGGAGAGGCTTCCATCGGGCCATTCTGCCAAAAAGGCCCAACTGGTGGAGGGCTACAGTGATAGTTGACTTTGTGGAACTTTCTCCCATCTCCCTACTGCATCTCTGGAGCTCAGCCACAGTGATTTTGGGGTTCTTCTTTACCTTTCTCACCAAGGCTCTTCTCCCATGATTGCTCTGTTTGGCTGGACGGCCAGGTCTAGGAAGACTTCTGATGGTTCCAAACTTCTTCCATTTAAAGATTATGGAGGCCACTTTGCTTTTAGGAACCTTGGGTAATGCAGAAATTCATTTGCAACCTTAGCCAGATCTGTGTCTTGCCACAATTCTGTCTCTGAGCTCCTTGGGCAGTTCCTTTGAGCTCATGATTCTCATTTGGTCTGACATGCACTGTGAGCTGTGAGGTCTTATACAGACAGGTGTGTGCCTTTTCAAATCAAGTCCTATCAGTTTAATTAAACACAGCTGGACTCCAATGAAGAAGTAGAACCATCTCAAGGAGGATCACAAGGAAATGGACAGCATGTGACTTAAATATGAGTGTCTGAGCAAAGGGTCTGAATACTTATGACCATATGATATTTCAGTTTTTATTTTTTAATAAATTTGCAAAAATGTCTATGTAGCGCCCCGAGGGTTCGGCCGCTACAGGGGTATTGCACCTCAGACCAGAGGTGTGATATTCCACTCCCAGGTAAGGATGGAGTATGGACCAGGGCTCAGTTAGCTGCATACAGCACACACACACCATTTCCGAGGGACAGCTCAACGGTGCTCCCACTAGACAGAAGTGCAGGCACGCCCGACTATGTCCCTGCCTGGAGTGGGGAGGGGGGTGGAACACCCAGTGCTGTAGGGGCAGATAGGGGTTGGTTCCTGAGCGTAGGAAGGAGCTCATTGGTTGCTGGTCACCTGGGCTCATGGTCAGAGGGAGGTATAAAAGGTGGGCACCATCTTAGATCTAGGTTCGTTCAACCAGAGGAGAAGACCGGGAGTGGAGGCTCTGTAGGAGCTCCACTCTGGAGCGGGCCTAGAGAGAGGCCGAGGGAGAGAGAGAGAGGAGGTGAAAGGGAGCTGTGATTAAGTCTCATCCCAGCTCCATGAGAAAGGAACAGAAAGGAACAGAGAAAGAGAAGAAGAGAGAGAGAAACAGAAGGGCTCAGGAACAAGAAGGTGGAAGGGACCCTAAGAACCCACGAGAATCCAGGGTGAAGGGTCAGGCAGATTAAGGGTACCGGATCCCAAGTTGGTGGAGGAGAAACTACCCTCAGCCAAAGACCGGTCGTCGTGATCATTTATTGGTGCTACACCTCATCAAACCTGCTAGGAAGGCACCATATAGGACAGCGGAGGACGGGGCCACGTTTAACCGCACAGGTCCACGGCAGCTGGACAAAAGCGGGTCACTGGTGAGGCAGGCCAGAGAAAGGATTAAAGGGGGTCCTGTGCCATGCTCCTGAACTGCCTGGGAGTTGACCGAGCCCCTCACCTGGTGGACGCAGCACGGCTCGGGCGGTCAGTGCCGAAGGAAGTGACCCGAAACAAACGAACTGTGAGTAAAGACCCTGGACTGTAACTTGTTGTCCGTGTGCTCCTTCGCTCCTCCGGCACTACCGGTACTGGGACTCTCACCACCATCACCCCCTACATCCACTACACTGCCCTGGGGCCGCACTCTTCCCGTGGGGAATCACACCATCCCAGCTGCACACATCATCAGCCCCAGCGGTCTGCCTTGCAGTGGCGGTACCTAATGACCGCAAATCCACGGGTGGCGTAGTCGGACATCATCTGAAGCACGTAGCAGACTACCATTGGTCTGACCACCCTGAGCCGCGGGATCGGGCCGCCACTACTACCCCCATCGTCTCCCTATCGCCCGGATCCGCGTGCCCCACGGCCCAGGGGGCGAGTCAGCTTTGGTGTATTTCGTGCCCGCTAACAACGGGTACTGCGCGCCTGAAAAGAGACTGTTTAGTTGTACTAAAGATGGCGCCCGCCCTAGAAGAACGAGCGCCATAATGTGCGCGCCAAAAGACCACAGGAGGCCGCCTCCCATCGTGGGCCGAGTCCCAGAATGGCGCCAAAGAGGAAGGGGCTGCCCCTGAGAGTGATTGTCAGCAGAATACCCCAGGACCACCCCCCATGGGGGCGGAAAGAGAAGAAAACTGCGGGGCAGGGGGTGGTCTGGATCAGTTTGGCCAGGCCACACCCAGAGATGGAGAAAGAAATCAGCTCCAGTACTTTGGCTAGGGGCCTGCTGCAAGCTACACCACCATGCAGCCTCACCGAGCTGCTAGCCCATCTCCCCAAGGAGGACCCCGAATATACGCTGGAGGAGCTGGACCGGAGGATGGTCCGGGCGCAGCAGGACGTGATCGCCGGGTGGAAAGAGGAAGTGGCTCGGCGGGCTGTGGCCCTGCAGCAGGAGGCGCCAGCGACATCCAGCGGTACACCAGCCACCGAGGGCAGTGAAGACAGAGCGGAGGCTGAAGACGACGCCGCGGAGGAAGCCGCGACAGCAGAGGCAGGTAACGGAGACGCCCCTACCCCGAACCCTGGGGCCGCTGATCTGCCCCTGCACCCCGCTGCGGAGCCCAACACACCTGGACCCGCCGTCGACACTGTGCCTCCACCGCCATCAACCGGCCTCCAGGCCGTCGACACTGCCAGTGAGCCCCGCCCCACGCCGTGCCCTCTGACCCCGGGCGTGCTCGGCCAACCGCCATCGCAGGCCCGGCCGCAAGGCCCAGCGCCCCCGGGCGCCGCTGCCCTGACGGAACCCCCTGCACCCGCTGTACCACCCCTGGGAGCAACAAGGAAACAACCAGCACGGGCCTGGTCGCAAGGCCACGTGCCCCCGGGCGCCGCCAACCCGCTTGCACCCCCTGCTGCTGCAGTACCACCACTGGGCGCAGATCTCTTCGCCCAACACACCAGTCCGGATGGGCTGTCTTTCATCTGGCCCCCCGAATTTGTCAACCCCCGCTTTCGGAGGAGCCCGCCCGCGGAGGTTGAAGTACCATCTGAGCCCCTTATACCTGCTCCGGCGCCTCAGGAAATCCCCCAGCTACCATTGGAGGACGCCCAGTTTGAATGGGACCCCACCGGGGAGGACCTAATGGGGTTCACAAGGGAGACACGAGCGGGCGCAGCCGAACGGCGGGAGGCCTGCCGCCAACAGCTGGAAATGTTTGAGAAGGAGCAGCGAGAGCGGCGGGTGAAGCAAGAGAAGCTGCAGGTCCAGAGCGCGGAGCAGAAAATGAAGGCCCGGCGAGATCCCCGAACTGCCCGCAGTCCCCGAGTCACCGGGACTGTTGTGAAGTTCCAGATGGAGCGCGGCTGGGGTTTCATCCGAGACCCTGAGACCATCAGCGATGTATTTGTGACAAGGAGGGATGTGGAGAGTCACCTGCCGGAAGGCCATCGTGGGCGGGATCTATTTCCAGGTGATGTGGTGTCTTACACCCGACACCAAGGCGTGAAGGGATGGTACGCCCTCCACGTCCACAGAGTAGTAGAGGAGGAGGAACAGCACTACTCGGACGCTGAGTACCCAGAGGACCCGGATGGGCCTGAAGACAACGAGGAGGAGCAAGGCGCATATGGAGGACGACGATAGAAAGTAAGAAGAAGCGCCAATGTAAATAGTTACCCGTCAGGGTACAAAGGAACTGTGTGGGACTGTTTTAAATTGAGTGTGGTCCCCGTTGGGACTGATATAGAACTGTTTGACTGTTACCCTATCCCCTAAGTAACCAGGCTGAGGACTGAGAACAGCCATCCCTCTTCCCTTTACCAGGCTGAAGACTGTGAGTAGCCATTTCCCTTCCCAAAACTGGCCGAGGACTGAGAGCGGCCAATCCCCTTGTATATAGTTGCGCTTCCTAAAGCGCCCCCTACTGGTTTTATAAAAAGACTGCAACGTCTACCTCAAGACAAGTTTACTGGACTGTTGCACCTTTAAGAAGAAAGAACACCTGGTCGCAAGTTGCACCGCGACCATGAACCAAGAATTCAAGAATGTGCTTTACTTAAAAATGTTTTATATGAAGAGTTTAATATGCTGCTAGAAAATGTTTTACATAATCTTGAAACCGTTTTATATGATAAGTGACAAAAGAGTTCCAGAAGTATTAGCATGTGTTTTATAATAGTATAATAGTGTGACAAGAAAAGAAAAGTGTGTCCCATAAAGGAAGTTGAACAATGTCGTCCGTTTCTAAATGTAAAAAGTTATTAAAAAAGTTTTGCATGTCCTGTAATCAACTGTTTTTGCTCTTTTCCAGCCCGAGGACGTGCTGTGCTTTACCAGGGGGGAATGTAGCGACCCGAGGGTTCAGCCGCTACAGGGGTATTGCACCTCAGACCAGAGGTGTGATATTCCACTCCCAGGTAAGGATGGAGTATGGACCAGGGCTCAGTTAGCTGCATACAGCACACACACCCCATTTCCGAGGGACAGCTCAACGGTGCTCCCACTAGACAGAAGTGCAGGCACGACCGACTATGTCCCTGCCTGGAGTGGGGAGGGGGGTGGAACACCCAGTGCTGTAGGGGCAGATAGGGGTTGGTTCCTGAGCGTAGGAAGGAGCTCATTGGTTGCTGGTCACCTGGGCTCATGGTCAGAGGGAGGTATAAAAGGTGGGCACCATCTTAGATCTAGGTTCGTTCAGCCAGAGGAGAAGACCGGGAGTGGAGGCTCTGTAGGAGCTCCACTCTGGAGCGGGCCTAGAGAGAGGCCGAGGGAGAGAGAGAGAGGAGGTGAAAGGGAGCTGTGATTAAGTCTCATCCCAGCTCCACGAGAAAGGAACAGAAAGGAACAGAGAAAGAGAAGAAGAGAGAGAGAAACAGAAGGGCTCAGGAACAAGAAGGTGGAAGGGACCCTAAGAACCCACGAGAATCCAGGGTGAAGGGTCAGGCAGATTAAGGGTACCGGATCCCAAGTTGGTGGAGGAGAAACTACCCTCAGCCAAAGACCGGTCGTCGTGATCATTTATTGGTGCGACACCTCATCAAACCTGCTAGGAAGGCACCATATAGGACAGCGGAGGACGGGGCCCACGTTTAACCGCACAGATCCACGGCAGCTGGACAAAAGCGAGTCACTGGTGAGGCAGGCCAGAGAAAAGATTAAAGGGGGTCCTGTGCCATGCTCCTGAACTGCCTGGGAGTTGACCGAGCCCCTCACCTGGTGGACGCAGCACGGCTCGGGTAGTCACTGCCGACGGAAGTGACCAGGAACAAACGAACTGTGAGTAAAGACCCTGGACTGTAACTTGTTGTCCGTGTGCTCCTTCGCTCCTCCGGCACTACCGGTACTGGGACTCTCACCACCATCACCCCCTACATCCACTACACTGCCCTGGGGCCGCACTCTTCCCGTGGGGAGTCACACCATCCCAGCTGCACACATCATCAGCCCCAGCGGTCTGCCTTGCAGCGGCGGTACCTAATGACCGCAAATCCACGGGTGGCGTAGTCGGACATCATCTGAAGCACGTAGCAGACTACCATTGGTCTGACCACCCTGAGCCGCGGGACCGGGCCGCCACTACTACCCCCATCGTCTCCCTATCGCCCGGATCCGCGTGCCCCACGGCCCAGGGGGCGAGTCATCTATATTTCTGTTTTTTTTCAATCAAGATGGGGTGCAGAGTGTACTTTAATGAGAAAAAAAATGAACATTTTAGAATTTACCAAATGGCTACAATGAAAAAAAGTGACAAATTTAAAGGGGTCTGAATACTTTCCATACCCACGGTATTTGTTTGCACTTAGCAGTGAGAGATGTCACCAGTAGCAGAAGAGGAAGGATTGTGAAATCTGGAGACAGATCCACTTTAACCATTCACATACACATACATGAAACCAAGTAAATTTAAAGGGGTTGTCTGGTCAAAAGTGATAAGTCTGCAGTCACTCTATGTGACTTCAGACTTATGAATCCCAACCCCCAGCACAGGCACTGTGCGATGCGGGGATTTGCCAGTATGAGACCTGGTAATGGAGGGTATGCATGTGTTATACATACCCTTGGCCAGTGGACAGGCCTCACTCTCCATACACTTGTATTGAGCGAGGCTGCGTCTTCTAGTCGAAGCTCCTACTGGCAATCCACGGCACTAGACAGGGCCTGACCTCGCTCCATACAAGTGAACGAAGCGAGGCGGCGCTGACTGGCCAGGGGTATGTGTAACACATACATAGCCTCCGGTCCCGGGTCTCATATCGGCAAATCCCCATAGCGCAAAGTGCCTGTGCTAGGGGGATTCATGAGTCTGCAGTCACACAGTGTGACTGCAGACTTATCCATTTTGACCGGACAACCCCTGCAACATTTAGAACTTCAGGATATATGAGAAAAGAGGACAGCTTCTTGAGTAATAAATTACAAAGAGAAGAAAAAGTAACAGCACTGAAGGGGTTCACTATAAAGGGATGCTCATGTACAGTACCAATAAAAAGTTTGAACACAACAGTTGATGAAATAGTTTACCTTCATTTTATTGGAATGGGCTCATAGGTCGATTCACGGGTCACTCCCGGTCATGTCTCATGAGTAGTGTTGAGCATTCCGATACTGAAAAATCGGGTATAGACCGATATTCGCGGTATCGGAGTTCCGATACTGAGTTCCGATACTTTTAGAATATCGAATACCGGAATTGGAAGTTCCCATAATGCCTGCGCTCTGCAGTGTGTCTGAAGGATGACAAGCTGGATGGCAGCGTTCAGCTTACTGTACTTGTCATTTAGTGTAAAGGATTTATTAAAAAAAATAATAGTGTTTTCATGCACCGTCTCTTAAAAAAAGCCGGCCGGCAATTCAGCAGCGGTACCCGACAATTTAGAATAGAAAGAATAGAGCATCACACATAGATTAGATACATAGAAACATGTCAGTCACATATATAAGAAGTACAGTGACAGTGTTGCTTACTGTACTTGTCATTTAGTGTAAAGGATTTATTTAAAAAAATAATAGTGTTTTCATGCACCGTCTCTTTAAAAAAGCCGGCCGGCAATTCAGCATCTGTACTCGACAATTTAAAATAGAAAGAATAGAGCATCACACATAGATTAGATACATAGAAACATGTCAGTCACATATATAAGAAGTACAGTGACAGTGTTGCTTACTGTACTTGTCATTTAGTGTAAAGGATTTATTTAAAAAAAATAATAGTGTTTTCATGCACCGTCTCTTTAAAAAAGCCGGCCGGCAATTCAGCAGCGGTACCCGACAATTTACAACAGAAAGAATAGAGCATCACACATAGATTAGAGAGATAGAAACATGTCAGTCACATATATAAGAAGTACAGCGACAGTGTTGCTTACTGTACTTGTCATTTAGTGTTAAAATAAAGGATTTATTTAAAAAAAAATTGGGGTGGGGTTCCCCGTAATTTTAGGCTCTAGCGGAGGTTAAGCAGACAGCTGGGGCAGATGTTTGAAGCCTGGGAAGGGGGTAATACCCACGGAGCTTCCCAGGCTACTAATATCAGCCCCCAGCTGAATACCTAGCCTTTACTAGCTATTAAAATGGGGGACCCCCCAAAAAAATGACTTGGGTTCCCCCCTATTTTAATAGCTAGCAAAGGCTAGGCAGACAGCTGGGGGCTGATATTAATAGCTCAGGAAGGGTGCCATGAATATTGGCCCCCTCCCAGGCTAGAAACACCAGCCGTCAGCCGCCTCAGAAATGGCGCATCCATAGGATGCGCCAATTCTGGCACTTAGCCTCGCTCTTCCCACTGCCCTGTAGCGGTGGCAGTGGGGTAATAGGGCTGGGGTTGATGTCAGCTTATAATGCCAGCTGACATCAAGCCCAGGTTAGTAATGGAGCATAGTCAAAGTAAAAAAAAAACCACAAACACCCTGAATAAAGTCCTTTAATTGAAATAAAGATGCAATTCTTTATTGTTCTAAATTAAACCATACTTACCATCACGCCCATTCCGGCTGAAGCCAACGATCTCCTGCAATAAAAGTAAAATAATAAAGCACATCATCCTTACCTTTCCATGGTTCCCACGACAGCTTCAGCTCTGCTACATTCACATGACAGGCTGGATCGCTGCAGAAAGCTGCCATCCAGCTTACCATGCAGCAGACACTGAGAAGCGCAGGCATGCTTGCGCTCCTCAGTGTCTGGCTGTGACGGCATCCAGATGAGCCGAGTTCATGTCCAATGAACTCAGCTCATCTCATGCACGTCACCGACAGCGTGGGAGAATTCTCCTGCTGAAGCGCTGAGTGCAGGAGAATTTTCCCACGCTATCAGTGACGTGCATGACGTGAGCTGAGTTCATTGGACATGAGCTCACCTCATGCACGTCACTGACAGCGTGGGAAAATTCTCCTGCACTCAGCGCTTCAGAGTGAGAATTTTCCCACGCTGTCAGTGACGTGCATGTCCAATGAACTCAGCTCAACTCATGCAGCGTGGGAGAATTCTGACGCTGAAGCGCTGAGTGCATGAGAATTTTCCCACGCCGTCAGTGACGTGCATGAGGTGAGCTGAGTTCATTGGACATGACCTCGGCTCATCTTTATGCCGTCACAGCCAGACACTGACGAGCGCAAGCATGCCTGAGCTTCTCAGTGTCTGCGTCATGGCAAGCTGGATGGCAGCTTTCGGCTGCGATCCAGCCTGTCATGTGAATGTAGCAGAGCTGAAGCTGTCCTGGGAACCATGGAAAGGTAACGGTGATGTTGCTTTATTATTTTACTTTTATTGCAGGAGATCGTTGGCTTCAGCTGGAATGGGCGTGATGGTAAGTATGGTTTAATTTAGAACAATAAAGAATTGTGTGTTTATTTCAATTAAAGGACTTTATTCTGGGTGTTGTGTTTTTTGAAATACTTTACTAGAAATTCATGGCGGTCATGTCTAATATTGGCATGACCCCATGAATTTCAGGCTTAGGGCCAGCTGATAATACCAAGCTGGCCCTAACCCCTTTATTACCCAGTGAGCCACCGCACCAGGGCCCTGGATGAGTTGGGTACAGCGCCAGAAGATGACGCTTCTATGAACGCGCCATTTTCCGGGGGTGGCTGCGGACTGCAATTTGCAGCGGGGGGGGGGGGGGCAGAAAGCTTGGGCCTCCCTGCACTGCAGATTCCAGCCCCCAGCTGCCTAGTTGTACCTGGCTGGACACAAAAATAGTGCGAAGCACCACATATTTTTTTTTTAATTATTTCATGAAATTCATGAAACAATTAAGAAAAAAAGGGCTTAACTATATTGTTGTGTCCGGCCAGGTACAAATAGGCAGCTGGTGGTTGGGGGCAGCCCGTTCCTGCCTGCTGTACCTGGCTGGACACAAATATAGTGCGAAGCCCCATGTCAATTTTGAAAAAATTATTTCAGGAAATTCATGAAATAATTTAAACAAAAAAATACGTGGGGCTTCGCCCTATTTTTGTGTCCAGCCAGGTACAACTAGGCAGCTGGGGGCTGGTATCCGCAGCGCTGGGAGGCCCAATCTTTCTGCCCCCTCCCCCCCCACTGCAAATTGCAGTTCACAGTCACCTCGGAAAATGGCGCGTTCATAGAAGCGCCATCTTCTGGCGCTGTACTCAACTCATCCAGGGCCCTGGTGCGGTGGCTCACTGGGTAATAAAGGAGTTAGGGCCAGTTTGGCATTATCAGTTGGCCCTAAGCCCGAAATTCATGGGGTCACGCCACTATTAGACATGACCGCCATGAATTTCTAGTAAAGTATTTAAAAAAAACACAACACCCAGAAAAAAGTCCTTTAATTGAAATAAACACACAATTCTTTATTGTTCTACATTAAGCCATACATACCATCACGCCCATTCCAGCTGAAGCCAACGATCTCCTGCAATAAAAGAAAAATAATAAAGCAACATCATCCTTACCTTTCCATGGTTCCCACGACAGCTTCAGCTCTGCTACATCGAGATGACAGGCTGGACCGCAGCAGAAAGCTGCCATCAAGCCTGTCATCCCGCAGACACTGAGAAGAGCAGGCATGCTTGCGCTCTGCAGTGTCTGGCTGTGACGGCATCCAGATGAGCCGAGGTCATGTCCAATGAACTCAGCTCACCTCATGCACGTCACTGACAGCGTGGGAAAATTCTGCTGCGCTATGCGCTTCAGCGTGAGAATTCTCTCATGCTCACCGCATGCGCAGGAGAATTCTCCCACGCTGTCAGTAACGTGCATGAGGTGAGCTGAGTTCATTGTCGGCTCATCTGGATGCCGTCACAGCCAGAAACTGAGGAGCGCAAGCATACTTGCGCTTCTCAGTGTCTGCGGTATGTCAGGCTGGATGGCAGCTTTCTGCTGCGGTCCAGCCCGTCATCTCGATGTAGCAGAGCTGGAGCTGTCCTGGGAACCATGGAAAAGTAAGGATGATGTTGCATTATTATTTTTCTTTTATTGCAGGAGATCGTTGGCTTCAGCTGGAATGGGCGTGATGGTAAGTATGGTTTAATTTAGAACAATAAAGAATTGTGTGTTTATTTCAATTAAAGGACTTTATTCTGGGTGTTTGTGTTTTTTTGTAACTTTGACTATGGGGTTAGCAATGGGGGTGTCTTATAGACGCCTCTCCATTACTAACCTGGGCTTGATGTCAGCTGGCATTATAAGCTGACATCAACCCCAGCCCTATTACCCCACTGCCACCGCTACAGGGCAGTGGGAAGAGCGAGGCTAAGTGTCAGAATTGGCGCATCCTATGGATGCGCCATTTCTGGGGGCGGCTGACGGCTGGTGTTTCTAGCCTGGGAGGGTGCCAATATTCATGGCACCCTTCCTGGGCTATTAATATCAGCCCCCAGCTGTCTGCCTAGCCTTTGCTAGTTATTAAAATAAGGGGGACCCCACGTCATTTTTTTGGGGGGGTCCCCATTTTAATAGCTAGTAAAGGCTAGGTATTCAGCTGGGGGCTGATATTAGTAGCCTGGGAAGCTCCATGGGTATTACCCCCTTCCCAGACTTCAAACATCTGCCCCAGCCGTCTGCTTAACCTCCGCTAGAGCCTAAAATTACAGGGAACCCCAAGCCAATTTTTTTTTTAATAAATCCTTTATTTTAACACTAAATGACAAGTACAGTAACCAACACTGTCTCTGTACTTAGAAACATGTCAGTCACATACATAATATCTATCTAATCTATGTGTAATGCTCTATCTTTCTGTTCTAAATTGTCGGGTACCGTTGCTGAATTGCCGGCCGGCTTTTTTAAAGAGACCGTGCATGAAAACACTATTATCTTTTTAAATAAATCCTTTACACTAAATGACAAGTACAGTAAGCAACACTGTCACTGTACTTCTTACATATGTGACTGACATGTTTCTATCTATCTAATCTATGTGTGAAGCTCTATTCTTTCTATTATAAATTGTCGGGTACCGGTGTATGCCGCTGCTGAATTGCCGGCTTTTCATGTTTCACTGTGAGCACTGTTCCCATCGATTTGGGCAACCCCCTCCCCCAATACATTCTACATTATTGTTAGTTGTTTTCCTTCATGTGGAATTAACCTACAAGGAAAGAAAGGGTTTATTTTCATTCCAATATTTGTGTCCCATTGACTTGCATTGGTTTCCGGATTCGGAATCGGCGATATCCGATACTTTTTGAGTATCGGCCCGATCCAATCCGATCCGATATTTCCTGATATCGGAAGGTATCACTCAACACTACTCATGAGCGATGACATTACTAAGTTACTGACGTTATCGGTTGTGAGACATAACCGGGAGTGACCTATGAAGCATGGTTCTCAAAACGACGCTCCATAGCTTGCTGTACAGAATCGTTAGATGTCGTGGGAACCCCAATGGGTCACGTCGCAGGTGCAGAGATTGTAATTTAAAAATAAATTGGCGAATGAGCGAGAGTTTCTTCCTTTTATTTATTTAACTTTCCTTTTATGTCTTTCAGGTTCCCATTTTTGGACTTCTTCTGATTGGCTGGATTACGTTGGATCTTCATGGTTTTTTTTTTGCTTTTTAATAAATAGGTGAACGAGGTGTGGGGGAGTGTTCTTTAAAATAAACTATGTTTTCCTGTGTGTGTGTGTGTGTGCTTTTGTTTTTTTTTTATTACTGGGTTAGTAATGGGGATGTCTGATAGACACCACTCCATTACTAACCCTTGGTTTTGATGCCAGCTGACATTACAAGGCTTAAAATGACGAATCCCGTCACTCACGTGGTTGATGAAAAGTTCTTTTTAATGGAGGTCCACATACAAAACATTTCAGCCCATCCCAGACTTTTGTCAATCATTACATTACAAAGCTGACATCAACCTGATAAAACTACTACCCCAATTGCCACTGCACCATCGCAATCAGGAAAAGCCAGCAAAGAGCCTGAGTTGGCGCATCTCATTGATGCGCCAATTCTGGGGTAACTGCAGGCTTTTATTTTTAGGCTGGGAAAGGGCCAATATCTATGGACCTTCCTATCTTGTTAATACAAGAGCACACCTCTGTTCTTTACAAAGGCTGGTTATAAAAAGTAGGGGGGAACCCACATCATTTTTTTTATATGCATGTGTTTTTGGGTGCATTTGCGCTGTGAAAACACACGTTACAAAGTGTGTTCTTTTTTTACTGCAGTGCTGTGGGAAAGTTCTCACCGCACATGCGTTAATGTCAGTGAGGTGAACAGAGTTCATTGGATAAGGACTCCGATGACCTTTCTGCCAGCACACTGAGGTGCGCAAGCTTGCACAGCTAATTGTCTCTGCAGGATGGCAGACTGTATAGTCGTATCTTGCGACAATACAGCCTGCCATCTTGATGTAGCAGACCTAGACCTGTCGCGCAACAAATGGATGATTTTATTCACGTCAGGGACAGGTGAGGATGATGATGCTTTATTATTTTATTTCAATTGACATCGGCTTCAATGGAATGGGTGTTATGTTATTAGTTAAATTTAGATTTATTAAAGGAGTCTGTGTGTTTCTTTCAAATAAATTAACTGATTCTGGGTATTTAAAAATTGAACGGCACTCGCAAGGTCCGAGAGCCGTGTGATTTTATTTTTCTCGCACCCATTGACTTGCGATTTTTTTTCTAAGTCCGATTTCAGCTGTGAAAAAAATTACAGATGAGCGGTAACTCATAGATTAATATTGGTCAAAGTAGAATCCAATTTTTTATCGGATTGCACTCGTTCGTTTTCCTTGAAAATGAATGTGAGATAAAACATTTCCCTGCCTGTTTTTAAAAAATGTTTTACCTCAAAGAAAGAATTTTTTGTGATCCAGTCCTGTAATGTCTGTAGACTCTTTTGCGTCTCCCCCTTCCCAGGAGCTGTGGAATTATCTGTCCATGTCCCTGCACCGTCAGACAAAGCCATTACACAGTACACAGCAGGGGCCCATTTATAAGATTATCTCAGCACAGGAACATTTTATTTAAACACATCCAATTGTGGAATTTATTATTATCAAGATCTATTGATTAAAATGAACTTTGCGGGTAAACCCTTTAAGTTTTACTTTGGCTGTGTTCACACATGTTGTGTTTTTCAGCTTCAGAAAACTGCATCAAAGCACAATCTCTGGCAGGAAATTAGCTGCGTCAAAAACGTTTTGCTGCGTTTTTTGATGCATTTTTTGTGAGTTTTTTCAGCGATTTTTTTCACTGTCCTGTCTCTATTTATGCATGTACATAAAGTTCTGTTAAAAAAGAACCCCATTCTATTTCACCATCAAAAACGCTGCTGCAAATTTTGGTGCATTTTTTCAGCGTTTTTTTCACCACTGTATAAGGATGTGATTTTCCTCCAAAATATCAGTAATTAATGGGGGCACTCTCCTACACCTCTACTGAGGTCCGATATTAACTATTAACATCAAACTTGACTATTAATAATTAATTTCCACTAACGTTATCTGTGCCTTATACTATATACCAACTGAGACAAAACCGTGTGCTAATAAAAGGTATTTATTACACAAAAGTCTACAGTTAATATACTACTAGGTATCACACTAACACAGTACACAAAACGGATTCACAATTCCCAATTACCTAATATATTTTCCACCCACGTTTGCTAATCACTCATGCAATATCGGCCCACCCAAATATACCAACTTTGCCTATATATATCTATCAATATCTAGGAGGGTTAGTACAGGGTATGTAGGGCTAGTAAGTAAAGAAGTTACAGGGGAAGAGAGATACTCAGCCATGTGTTGTTATGTCCATCTTCAAGAGTCTAAGGGGCCTTAGCACATGTGCATTCTGGGTTTTTAAGTCCAGCCAGTGTCCAGCTTCATGTCACAGGAAATGATGTATTATTCCCCGCCCACTGGCTAAGATCTTTGTTCATGTCCAACCATACTCGCAAAACCTGATTTAGCACATGGCTGGACATTCTATTGAAACCTCCTCCAGCAGCAAACAGACTGAAACACATGGGGAGATGTGGGGCCAATATATACATGTATACTTATCTGCAAGCATGGCTAGCATGCAGATACGTATATACATGTACAACCTGGGACACTTCCCTTTACAACCACCCATTATTTCCCATGGGTGAAAAAACACTGACAAAAATGCTGAAAGAAGTGACATGCTCTATTTTCCAAAAACCCAACCAAGGCACAAAATACACAACAACAAAAAAGCATGATGTGTGAACAGAGAATTCTGGTTTCTCATAGACTTTGCTGGTACTGCAAAACACAACTGAAAATTTGCATAAAAATCTGCAGCAAAAAATGCTAAAAAAACACAACATGTGTGAACATAGCTTTTAAGTGAAGTTTAACTTGAACTTATTATATGTTGTCAAAATTACTCATAAAACGTCACTTTCAAAAGCCACAAAAGACGACGGAGGGGTTTCCTCATTTCTTATGAATTTCTTTCTGTAGAAACATACAAATCAAGGTCTGTGTTAAGAGTCAAAGTGAAAAGAAAAATACTATTTTAAATGATAAAACCATCAAGGTAGAGGGAGTTGTACTTGCAAATGTGGAGTGAAGAAATGTTCATTGTTCTCATGGGTCTTAATTCACCAACAACTACTTGGATATTGCATTTTACCTAACCAGGAGGGTGTCAAAAAGGGCAGATAGACACCTACACCATCACAAGACCCTACAATTACCATGAAAGGCAGCACCCACCACTTCCTCACTGATACCTCAGATGACGCTCCTAGATAAGAGCAGTCTATGCGGTATGCAATGTATCGTCCTTCAGGGAGCACTTCTTCCCAGACCATTTCAAGGTCTCTATCATATCCAACTCCTTTTGAGTACCAGCCTACTGCTCCAATCATGCATTCCCCGTCACCTCTTTTGCCATACTTACGGATGCAAAGTCTGCTTCCAATATCACGGGCTGGAGTGACTTGTAAGTTTCGTAATAGTGAGATCACAGATGTCTGTGGAAGCACCGTGTAAAGCATGTTACACAAGTCTTGAATGGTAGCTCAAAAAAAGATGAAGAAGCATCGACTTCAATATCATCATAAGAAGCGTCGACACAAGTTTGCAAAAAGGTATGAAAAGTGAACTGTAGAAGATAGGAAACGGGTGGTTTGGAGCTATGGGACAAAAGTCAATAGACTAGGCTATGATGGATGAAAATGGGTCTGGAAGAAACAAAGGAAAATGGGGCTAAAGGATGGAGAAATTGAAGGAACTGTCAAGTTCGGTGAAGGAAGCCTGATGATATGGGGTTGTTTCACAGCTAAAGGCGTTGGATACTTTACCAGAATCGATGGTGGTCTCAATGCTGAGCTATATGTGAGTATCCTACAAGACAAATTACTTTGTACACTCGAGTACCATCGGTATGAAAAGGACAACATAGTGTTCCAGCAGGACAACGACCCAAAGCATATGTTGAGATTGGCAAATAAATGGTTCAATGACAATGAAGTCGAAGTGCTGGATTGGCCCCCACAGACCTCAGACCTTAATCCAATTTAACACTTGTGGGTAGAATGGAATAAAAAACTATATACATATCCAAGCGAGTCGAAGAGCATGCACCAACTGGGAACATGTAAAAGAGACCCGGAATTAGATGTCGGTCAAGACATGTTTGAATCTGATCGAGAGCATGCCCAGAAGGATTCAGGCAGTGTTGAAAGCTAAAGGTGGATTTACAAAATACTAATAAAATAATAAAAAATTGTATTTAGATTTTTAGGAGCAAAACAGTAACAGTGCAGTGACATGACAAGAATCTGCATAATTAATCATATGCCAAATAGTTGCAACTCAAGTTTATATATGAGATAGACAAGATGATTGTCTATAAAATGAGGGTAGTCTCACAATAAAATAAGTAGTGGATGGTGAGATATGGAGCCTGAAAGTCAAAAGTTCAAAAGATTGATACTCTTTTGCTCTTCACTGTATTCATGTGCAGTTGGTGGTTCTGGCGATGTATTCAATTAATAATGATGGTCCCAGTGCTATATTCAATTACCGATTATGGTTCTAATAATGAATTAGTGTATTAATGGTTATTTTGGTGCTGTATCTAAGTACTGATGAGGATGCTGGTGCCATTCATGTACTGATGGAATGTTCTGGTGATGTATTCATTTAATGATCATGGATCTGGTGCGGTCTTCCCTCATTAAACACAAATTAAACAATTAAAGAAAATTTGGTATGTCCACATCCTTAAAAGTCTGATCTATCAAAATATAAAAAGAACTAACATATGCAGTAAAGAGAAAAAAAAATAGAAGAACTACTTTTTTTTGTCACCACACCTCTTACAGCAAAAAGCCATCCAAATGTATGCACCCTGAATTGATAGCAATAAATATTTCAACTTACTGTGCAAAAAACAGCCCTCACATAGCTTCATAGATATATTTTTATTGTTCTAACAGGTCCTTAAAAAAGCATCACAAGCTAAATGTTGGTTTTTTTTTTACAAAAATAAGAATCTCTGAAAGTTTGGGATTACTGTAATCACAAAGACCTGGAGAATCATGTTCACACGTCACTTTTACCACATAATGAATATCTTAAAAGCAAAACCTAAAAAACAATGATGGGATTGTGTTTATTCACTGCAGGTATACCATGAACTGCTGGGAGGGGTGCCACTTGAATTTTCGCCTTGGGCACCAAAAAAAAAAGCTAGAATCAGGCCTGTCCCCACAGATGTTAGGAAGCTAACCGATTCAAGCCAAAATCACCGGGTTTAGCCAACTTCTATCTCATGAGTCTGAGGGCATTTAGAATTAAATAACTTTTTGATCGCTGGGCATCAAAACAGCTCAGACCCCAAGTGATAAAGTCACAATATGATGCTGTTTTTCAGTTACAGTATGGTGGTTCTAAAATCATGTTATAAAAGTATAATTTAGTAACTATATGGCAGTATTAGTTACGGTATTAACCACACATGGTATAGAGAGATTCAGTAATGCTATGGTGGTATATGGTGGTACTGTTCAATCAATACAATCAGTATAGTTGAGGATTTCTGTCCTTTAACCCTTTCACGACGTTGGGATTTTCCGTTTTTCGCTCCCCTTTTTCCCAGAGGCATAACTTTTTTATTTTTTAATATGTCCCTGTGATGGTTTATTTTTTCTGGGACGAATAGTAATTTTGAACGACATCATTGGTTTTACAATGTCGTGTACTGGAGAAAAAGGAAAAAATTCAAAAGTGCGTCAAAATTGCAAAAAAAGTATAATTCTACACTTGTCTCTTGGTTGTTTTTTTTTTTTACCATGTTCACTAAATGCTAAAACTGACCTGCAATTATGATTCTCCAGGTCATTATGTGTTTGCAGATACCAAACATGAATAGGTTATTTTTTTTAAAGTGGTGAAATAAATTCTAAAGTTTGTAAAAAAAATTATAATGGCGCCATATTCCGAGACCCGTAGCGTCTCCCTTTTTCAGGATCTGGGGCTGGGTGAGGGCTTATTTTTCGCACGCTGAGCTGAAGGTTTTATTGATAATATTTTTAGGTAGATATATATATATATATGTTTTAATCGCTTGTGATTGCGTTTTATTGCGATGTTGCAGCGACCAAAAAAACTTAATTCTGGTGTTTTGATTTTTTTTCTCGTTACACCGTTTACCATTTGGATTAATTCTTTTTATATCTTGATAGATCGGGCGATTCAGAATGCAGCAATATACAGTTATATGAAAAAGTTTGGGCACCCCTATTAATCTTAAGCTTAATGTTTTATAAAAATTGGTGTTTTTGCAACAGCTATTTCAGTTTGATATATGTAATAACTGTTGGACACAGTAATGTTTCTGCCTTGAAATGAGGTTTATTGTACTAACAGAAAATGTGCAATCTGCATTCAAACAAAATTTGACAGGTGCATAAGTATGGGCACCTCACCAGAAAAGTGACATTAATATTTAGTAGATCCTCCTTTTGCAAAAATAACAGCCTCTAGTCGCTTCCTGTAGCTTTTAATGAGTTCCTAGATCCTGGATGAAGGTATGTTTGACCATTCCTCTTTACAAAACAATTCCAGTTCAGTTAAGTTTGATGGTCGCCGAGCATGGACAGCCCTCTTCAAATGATCCCACAGATGTTCAATGATATTCAGGTCTGGGGACTGGGATGGCCATTCCATAACATTGTAATCGCTCCTCTGCATGAATGCCTGAGTAGATTTGGAGCGGTGTTTTGGATCATTGTCTTGCTGAAAGATCCATCCCCTGCTTAACTTCAACTTAATCACTGATTCTTGAACATTATTGTCAAGAATCTGCTGATACTGAGTGGAATCCATGCGCCCCTCAACTTTAACAAGATTCCCGGTGCCGGCATTGGCCACACAGCCCCAAAGCATGATGGAACCTCCACCAAATTTTACTGTGGGTAGCAAGTGTTTTTCTTGGAATGCTGTGTTTTTTTGCCGCCATGCATAACGCCTTTTTGTATGACCAAACAACTCAATCTTGGTTTCATCAGTCCACAGGACCTTCTTCCAAAAAGAAATTGGCTTCTCCAAATGTGCTTTTGCATACCTCAGCCGACTCTGTTTGTGGCGTGCTTGCAGAAACGGCTTCTTTCGCATCACTCTCCCATACAGCTTCTCCTTGTGCAAAGTGCGTTGTATAGTTGACCGATGCACAGTGACACCATCTGCAGCAAGTTGATGCTGCAGCTCTCTGGAGGTGGTCTGAGGATTGTCCTTGACTGATCTCACCATTCTACTTCTCTGCCTTTCTGATGTTTTTCTTGGCCTGCCACTTCTGGCCTTAGCAAGAACTGTCCCTGTGTTCTTCCATTTCCTTACTATGTTCCTCACAGTGGAAACTGACAGGTTAAATCTCTGAGACAGCTTTTTGTATCCTTCCCCTGAACAACTATGTTGAATAATCTTTGTTTTCAGATCATTTGACAGTTGTTTTGAGGAGCCCATGATGCCACTCTTCAGAGGAGATTCAAACAGGAGAACAACTTGCAAGTGGCCACTTTAAGTAGCTTTTCTCATGATTGCATACACCTGGCAATGAAGTTCAAAGCTCAATGAGGTTACAAAAACAAAAAGAGTGCTTTAGTAAGTCAGTAAAAAATAGGTAGGAGTATTTAAAACAAGAAAATGATAAGGGTGCCCATACTTATGCACCTGTCAAATTTTGTTTGAATGCAGATTGCACATTTTCTGTTAGTACAATAAACCTCATTTCAAGGCAGAAACATTACTGTGTCCAACAGTTATTACATATATCAAACTGAAATAGCTGTTGCAAAAACACCAATTTTTATAAAATACTAAGCTTAAGATTAATAGGGGTGCCCAAACTTTTTCATATAACTGTATGTATATTTTAGTTTTATTATTCATTTATTTTGAATGGGGCAAAAGGGGGGTGATTTGAACGTTTATATTTTTAAAAAAAAAAAACATTTTTTTTTTACTTTTTTCTGGCCTTAATAGTTTCCTTAGAAGACTTGAAGGTGCTTTCATCCGATCACTTGTGCTACACATGGTTAAAATGATCATCTGCTATGAGTAGTGTTGAGCGATACCTTCCGATATCAGGAAATATCGTATCGGATTGGATCGGGCCGATACCCAAAAAGTATCGGATATCGCCGATTCCGATACCGGAAACCAATGCAAGTCAATGGGACACAAATATCGGAATGAAAATAAACCCTTTCTTTCCTTGTAGGTTAATTCTACATGAAGTAAAACAACTAAGAATAATGTAGAATGACATGAAAAGCCGGCAATTCATCAGCGGCATTCACCGGTACCCGACAATTTACAACAGAAAGAATAGAGCTTCACACATAGATTAGATAGATAGAAACATGTCAGTCACATATATATGAAGTACAGTGACAGTGTTGCTTACTGTACTTGTCATTTAGTGTAAAGGATTTATTAAAAAAAATATTAGTGTTTTCGTGCACCGTCTCTTTAAGAAAGCCGGCCGGCAATTCAGCATCTGTACCCGACAATTTATAACAGACAGAATAGAGAATCACACATAGATTAGATAGATAGAAACATGTCAGTCACATATATATGAAGTACAGTGACAGTGTTGCTTACAGAACTTGTCATTTAGTGTAAAGGATTTATTTAAAAAAATAATAGTGTTTTCATGCACCGTCTCTTTAAGAAAGCCGGCCGGCAATTCAGCATCTGTACCCGACAATTTAGAATAGAAGGAATAGAGAATCACACATAGATTAGATAGATAGAAACATGTCAGTCACATATATATGAAGTACAGTGACAGTGTTGATTACTGTACTTGTCATTTAGTGTTAAAATAAAGGATTTATTTAAAAAAAAATTGGCGTGGGGTTCCCCTTAATTTTAGGCTCTAGCGGAGGTTAAGCAGACAGCTGGGGCAGATGTTTGAAGCCTGGGAAGGGGGTAATACCCACGGAGCTTCCCAGGCTACTAATATCAGCCCCAGCTGAATACCTAGCCTTTACTAGCTATTAAAATGGGGGACCCCCCCAAAAAAATGACGTGGGGTCCCCCCTAATTTAATAGCTAGCACAGGCTAGGCAGACAGCTGGGGGCTGATATTAATAGCCCAGGAAGGGTGCCATGAATATTGGCCCCCTCCCAGGCTAGAAACACCAGCCGTCAGCCGCCCCAGAAATGGCGCATTCATAGGATGCGCCAATTCTGGCACTTAGCCTCGCTCTTCCACGCTGCCCTGGTGCGGTGGCAGGGGGTAATAGGGTTGGGGTTGATGTCAGCTTATAATGCCAGCTGACATCAAGCCCAGGTTAGTAATGGAGAGGCGTCTATAAGACACCCCCATTACTAACCCCATAGTCAAAGTTAAAAGAAAACACAAACACCCAGAATAAAGTCCTTTAATTGAAATAAAGACACAATTCTTTATTGTTCTAAATTAAACCATACTTACCATCACGCCCATTCCAGCTGAAGCCAACGATCTCCTGCAATAAAAGAAAAATAATAAAGCAACCTCATCCTTACCTTTCGATGGTTCCCAGGACAGCTCCAGCTCTGCTACATCGAGATGACAGGCTGGACCGCAGCAGAAAGCTGCCATCCAGCCTGTCATCCCGCAGACACTGAGAAGCGCAGGCATGCTTGCGCTCCTCAGTGTCTCTCTGTGACGTCATCCAGATGAGCCGAGGTCATGTCCAATGAACTCAGCTCACCTCATGCACGTCACTGACAGCGTGGGAAAATTCTCCTGCACTCAGCGCTTCAGCGTGAGAATTCTCCCACGCTGTCAGTGACATACATGAGGTGAGGTCATGTCCAATGAACTCAGCTCACCTCATGCACGTCACTGACAGCGTGGGAAAATTCTCACGCTGAAGTGCTGAGTGCAGGAGAATTTTCCCACGCTGTCAGTGACGTACATGAAGTGAGCGGAGTTCATTGGACATGACCTCGGCTCATCTGGATGCCGTCACAGCCAGACACTGAGGAGTGGAAGTATGCCTGCGCTTCTCAGTGTCTGCGGGATGACAGGATGGATGGCAGCGTTCTGCTGCGGTCCAGCCTGTCATCTCGATGTAGCAGAGCTGAAGCTGTCGTGGGAGCCATGGAAAGGTAAGGATGAGGTTGCTTTATTATTTTACTTTTATTGCAGGAGATCGTTGGCTTCAGCTGGAATGGGCGTGATGGTAAGTATGGTTTAATTTAGAACAATAAAGAATTGTGTGTTTATTTCAATTAAAGGACTTTTTTCTGGGTGTTGTGTTTTTTTAAATACTTTACTAGAAATTCATGGTGGTCATGTCTAATATTGGCGTGACCCCATGAATTTTGGGCTTAGGGCCAGCTGATAATGCCAAGCTGGCCTTAACCCCTTTATTACCCAGTGAGCCACCGCACCAGGGCCCTGGATGAGTTGGGTACAGCGCCAGAAGATGGCGCTTCTATGAACGCGCCATTTTCTGGGGCGGCTGCGGACTGCAATTTGCAGCGGGGGTGGCCCAGAAAGCTTGGGTCTCCCTGCGCTGCGGATTCCAGCCCCCAGCTGCCTAGTTGTATCTGGCTGGGCACAAAAATAGGGCGAAGCCCCACGCATTTTTTTTTAAAATTATTTCATGAAATTCATGGAATAATTAAGAAAAAAAGGGCTTCCCTATATTGTTGTGTCCAACCAGGTACAAATAGGCAGCTGGTGGTTGGGGGCAGCCCATTCCTGCCTGCTGTACCTGGCTGGACACAAATATAGTGCGAAGCTCCACGTCAATTTTTTTTTAATTATTTCATGAAATAATTTTTTTAAAAAAGGGCTTCCCTATATTGTTGTGTCCGGCCAGGTACAAATAGGCAGCTGGTGGTTGGGGGCAGCCTGTTCCTGCCTGCTGTACCTGGCTGGACACAAATATAGGGCGAAGCCCCACGTCAATTTTTTTTAAAATAAGTCCTTTATTTTAACACTAAATGACATTTGAGGAGTTAATAAAGATGCAGTCCCTAAATTATTATTTATTTTTTAATTAATTTTTCCCAAAACTTTTGACGTGGGCTTCGCCATATTTTTGTATGCCAGCCAGGTACAGCATCCAGCTTCTATGAACGCGCCATTTTCCGGGGTGGCTGCGCACTGCAATTTTCAGCGGGGGGAGGGGGGGGGGCAGAAAGCTTGGGCCTCCCTGCGCTGCAGATTCCATCCCCCAGCTGCCTAGTTGTACCTGGCTGGACACAAAAATAGGGAGAAGCTTCACGTATTTTTTTTTTTTAATTATTTCATGAAATTCATGAAATAATTAAGAAAAAAAGGGCTTCCCTATATTGTTGTGTCCAACCAGGTACAAATAGGCAGCTGGTGGTTGGGGGCAGCCCGTTCCTGCCTGCTGTACCTGGCTGGACACAAATATAGTGCGAAGCCCCACGTCAATTTTTTTTAAATCATTTCAGGAAATTCATGAAATAATTTAAAAAAATTGATGTGGGGCTTCGCCCTATATTTGTGTCCAGTCAGGTACAGCAGGCAGGAACGGGCTGCCCCCAACCACCAGCTGCCTATTTGTACCTAGCCGGACACAACAATATAGGGAAGCCCTTTTTTTCTGAATTATTCCATGAATTTCATGAATTTAAAAAAAAAAAAACGTGGAGCTTCGCCCTATTTTTGTGTCCAGCCAGGTACAACTAGGCAGCTGGGGGCTGGAATCTGCAGCGCAGGGAGGCCCAAGCTTTCTGGGCCCCACCCGCTGCAAATTGCAGTCCGCAGCCGCCCCGGAAAATGGCGCGTTCATAGAAGCGCCATCTTCTGGCGCTGTACCCAACTCATCCAGGGCCCTGATGCGGTGGCTCACTGGGTAATAAAGGGGTTAAGGCCAGCTTGGCATTATCAGCTGGCCCTAAGCCCGAAATTCATGGGGTCACGCCAATATTAGACATGACCACCATGAATTTCTAGTAAAGTATTTAAAAAAAACACAAACACCCAGAAAAAAGTCCTTTAATTGAAATAAACACACAATTCTTTATTGTTCTAAATTAAACCATACTTACCATCACGCCCATTCCAGCTGAAGCCAACGATCTCCTGCAATAAAAGAAAAATAATAAAGCAACCTCATCCTTACCTTTCCATGGCTCCCACGACGGCTCCAGCTCTGCTACATCGAGATGACAGGCTGGACCGCAGCAGAACGCTGCCATCCAGCCTGTCATCCCGCAGACACTGAGAAGCGCAGGCATACTTCCACTCCTCAGTGTCTGGCTGTGACGGCATCCAGATGAGCCGACAATGAACTCGGCTCACCTCATGTACGTCACTGACAGCGTGGGAGAATTCTCCTGCACTCAGCGCTTCAGCGTGAGAATTTTCCCACGCTGTCAGTGACGTGCATGAGGTGAGGTCATGTCCCATGAACTCGGCGCACCTCATGCACGTCACTGACAGCGTGGGAGAATTCTCACGCTGAAGCGCTGAGTGCAGGAGAATTTTCCCACGCTGTCAGTGACGTGCATGAGGTGAGCTGAGTTCATTGGACATGACCTCGGCTCATCTGGATGACGTCACAGAAAGACACTGAGGAGCGCAAGCATGCCTGCGCTTCTCAGTGTCCGCGGGATGACAGGCTGGATGGCAGCGTTCTGCTGCGGTCCAGCCTGTCATCTCGATGTAGCAGAGCTGAAGCTGTCCTGGGAACCATGGAAAGGTAAGGATGAGGTTGCTTTATTATTTTACTTTTATTGCAGGAGATCGTTGGCTTCAGCTGGAATGGGTGTGGCGGTAAGTATGGTTTAATTTAGAACAATAAAGAATTGTGTCTTTATTTCAATTAAAGGACTTTTTTCTGGGTGTTTGTGTTTTTTTTAAATACTTTACTAGAAATTCATGGCGGTCATGTCTAATATTGGCGTGACCCCATGAATTTCGGGCTTAGGGCCAGCTGATAATGCCAAGCTGGCCTTAACCCCTTTATTACCCAGTGAGCCACCGCACCAGGGCCCTGGATGAGTTGGGTACAGCGCCAGAAGATGGCGCTTCTATGAACGCGCCATTTTCCGGGGCGGCTGCGGACTGCAATTTGCAGCGGGTGGGACCCAGAAAGCTTGGGTCTCCCTGCGCTGCAGATTCCAGCCCCCAGCTGCCTAGTTGTACCTGGCTGGACACAAAAATAGGGCGAAGCGCCACACATTTTTTTTTTTAATTATTTCATGAAATTCATGGAATAATTAAGAAAAAAAGGGCTTCCCTATATTGTTGTGTCCGGCTAGGTACAAATAGGCAGCTGGTGGTTGGGGGCAGCCCGTTCCTGCCTGCTGTACCTGGCTGGACACAATTATAGGGCGAAGCCCCACATAATTTTTTTTTAATTATTTCATGAATTTCCTGAAATAATTAAAAAAAAATTGACGTGGGGCTTCACACTATATTTGTGTCCAGCCAGGTACAGCAGGCAGGAACGGGCTGCCCCCAACCACCAGCTGCCTATTTGTACCTAGCCGGACACAACAATATAGGGAAGCCCTTTTTTTCTTAATTATTCCATGAATTTCATGAAATAATTAAAAAAAAAAAAACGTGGAGCTTCTCCCTATTTTTGTGTCCAGCCAGGTACAACTAGGCAGCTGGGGGATGGAATCTGCAGCGCAGGGAGGCCCAAGCTTTTTGCCCTCCCCCCCCCCGCTGAAAATTGCAGTCCGCGGCCGCCCCGGAAAATGGCGCGTTCATAGAAGCTGGATGCTGTACCTGGCTGGCATACAAAAATATGGCGAAGCCCACGTCAAAAGTTTTGGGAAAAATTTATTAAAAAATAAATAATAATTTAGGGACTGCATCTTTATTAAGTCCTCAAATGTCATTTAGTGTTAAAATAAAGGATTTATTTAAAAAAAAAATGGCGTGGGATCCCCCATAATTTTAGTCTCTAGCGGAGGTTAAGCAGACGGCTGGGGCAGATGTTTGAAGCCTGGGAAGGGGGTAAAACCCACGGAGCTTCCCAGGCTACTAATATCAGCCCCCAGCTGAATACCTAGCCTTTACTAGCTATTAAAATGGGGGACCCCCCAAAAAAAAATGACGTGGGGTCCCCTCTATTTTAATAGCTAGCAAAGGCTAGGCAGACAGCTGGGGGCTGATATTAATAGCTCAGGAAGGGTGCCATGAATATTGGCCCCCTCCCAGGCTAGAAACACCAGCCGTCAGCCGCCCCAGAAATGGCGCATCCATAGGATGTGCCAATTCTGGCACTTAGCCTCGCTCTTCCACGCTGCCCTGGTGCGGTGGCAGGGGGTAATAGTGGTGGGGTTCATGTCAGCGCCAGCTGCCATGAAGCCCAGGTTAGTAATGATGGCCGTCTATATGACACCCCCATTACTAACCTACAAAGTGTTAAAAAGAAAAAACACACTACACCCAGAAAAAAATAATTTATTTGAAATAAAACACCATTTTATTTAATTCTTAGTTTACTAAAAAAAAAATAGTTACCTGTCCACGTTCCTGCGCTGATCTCCCATGCACAGCTGTCACATCTGGAGATGGTGACAGCTGTGCATGGCTGCTGTAAGCTCACGCTGCCGGGAACACGTCCGCTCCCGGCAGCGGGAGCCACTGACTGAGGTCACCGGAGTGCATTCAGGCAGCGCAGCTCCGGAGACCTCCTTTACGGCAGTGCTGTACCGTGGGAATTTCTCACGATACAGCAGTGCCGTAAAGGAGCTAACCGGAGCAGCGCTGCCTGAACTCCGGTGAACCCTTACGGCCCCGTCATTCTAGCGGCGGCAGCGGTTCAGAGCGGTCACATTCTATGTGGCTGCTCTGAACTGGAGATCTTCGTGGGACACTCGTGGACTACTACGGAGGGGTAAGGATAAGATTGTGGTTTATTATTTTATATTTTATTACAGGAGATCGATGGCTTCGGGGAATTAGGTGTCTTGGTGAGTATAGGTGTAGTTTTTTATTTTTTACTTTATTTTAGGTGGCGATCGGCGGGGACAGGTAATGTATGAACTAATTTCTTTTAGGTAACCACTGGCCACCAATGACATATATTTAACATTTATTGGGGACACAGTAGGGCAATTTAAATAGCAGGATCAGGCTGATGGGAACTACTGCTCCCATCGAGCTGATCCTGCTGGCAGGAGTGGACGGGGGACAGACATAGGCCGATGGGAGTAGTAGTGTCACATCGGCCTATGTCTGCCCGCACACACACACCCCGCACACACACCCGCACACACACCCCGCACACATCGCACAGACACCGCACACACATCGCACACACACCCTGCACACACACACCCCGCACACACACCCGCACACACACCCGCACACACACCCGCACACACACACCCCGCACACACACCCCGCACACACACACACCCCGCACACACTAATCATGACGGGTCCGGGAGGTGAGGCTGACCTGTGCGGCCGTGGGAAAGTTGATGTGAGTTCATGCAGTCAAGCATGAACTCACATGAACCCTCTGAGGGCACCGCGGCTACTTCAAATGAACAGCTGATCGGCATCACCTGATACCTCAGCTGTTCATTTGAAATAACCGGCGGGAAAGCGCAGCACAGAACGGGAAAGCCGGCGGTGAAGTCTTTTCACTGCCGGCTTCCCCGCCCGGGTCCTTCGCTCCTTGGTGCTGCGCTCCCCGCCCGGTCCTAATTTACGATCGGGATGGGAGGTGGCGAGGGGAGCGGAGGATCGGGGTGGGAGGCTGCGGGGAAGCAGTATGGGGCTGCGTGATTGTTTAAAAGCCGGCGGCTTTTTACCGCGCGCCGGCTTTTAAACAATCAGGAGAATTCTCCCACGCTGGGATGGCATTCTGATGACAAGCTGGATCGCAGCTGAGCGCTGCCATCCAGCTTGTCATCCTTCAGAGACACTGCAGAGCGCAGGCATTATGGGAACTTCCGATTCCGGTATTCGATATTATAAAAGTATCGGAATTAAGTATCGGAATTCCGATACAGTGAATATCGGCCGATACCCGATATTTCAGTATCGGAATGCTCAACACTAGCTATGAGCGATGGCCAACGGGTAACGCTCATGGCAAATCGGCACATGATCCTGCTAAAAAACAGATTGCAGTAAAAAAGAAAACAATTTAAGACATTCCCGTCCTTATTTGAATGAACTAATTTTGCATTGTATCTTTTCATTTTTTATCACCCCTAACAAATCCAAAAACAGGTATAACTACCAGACATGTGAACATAGCCTTACAATACAATGTAACGAATGATAGTCGTATTTAGTGCTTACGTTGGCTGCACCTCCTCATCCTCACTGTCTTCAATTATTGGGTGCTTTAAGCCTTTTATTCTGGACGTCCTTCCTAAAATATATAACAAAACTGATTATGATTCTCATTCACCTCCAGATTTACACATCATCAGAGAAGCAGTCTCCACCTCTCACCATGGAAGAAGCAGAACCTATTACACACTGTAGGGATAAAATTATTGGGACACATACACATTACTCCTGGAGGAAATTTTATGACATTCCTTTTTAAATCCAGGGTCATTAACATGGAGTTGATCTCCCTTTGCAGCTAATAAAGCTTCCACTCTAAAAAAAAAATTGGGGGACATTTCTGTGCAATTTGTTGTCCATTCTTCCAGAAGAGCAGTTATCAGGTCAGACACTGATGTTGGACAAGGGGACCTGGCTTGTAATCTCTGGTTAATCCAAAAGGTATCTATCTGATGGAGTTGAGGTTAGGTCTCTTGAAGGGTCAGTCATGTTCTTCCACACCAAACTCACCCAGCCATGTCTTATTTGAACTTTCATGAACTGACTTGTGACAACATATGACAGCAAGATGCTGAATTCAGGGAGCTCTTTAGAACGAGCCATTTTATCACAACTGTTCGCACAGGCAGACTACATGCTTAGATGCTGGATTTTATACCCATGGCAATGGAACCAAAAGAGAAAACCTTAATTCAATGATTAAGAGGTGACTTTTCATACTTGTTCACACAGTGTGTAAAGCTTCCTTCACATGTACATGTTTTCAGCACGTGTGGCATTCGCTTTCACATGCATTGAAGACACGTATCCACACATACCTATCATAATCTATGGTGATCTTTGCATGAGACTCGTCCGCATGGATTACAAGGGCCAATACACATTTCTGGCTCCGTGTGAAACATCCTTGTGACAACCGTGTGCTGTACATGTTTAACACTGCAAAGTATAGGAGAAGCTTTGGAATTGATATTTAAGTCATGGTGGAAAAAAAATGAATTGCACACGGATAGAACACTGATGGCACACGGATGACACACTGATCCAAAATACTTATGACACCGGTACCATTTTTCCAGTACCGGTATTATATGGACATGTGAAGGGTGGTTTAGTCAAAGGAATCTGTTAAACATGTCGTCGGTCGGGTAACAAACCCTGAGCTGGAGGTTTTCAGGAGGCAGACACAGAGCTTTTCCCCAGGATATTGTAACTTACTTTTTCCTCTCCTTGTAACAAGAACCATAACCTTTCTAATATTTCGACATAGCCGCAAGAGGGCTTGTTTTTTGCAGAACACAACTTATTCTATGAAATAAGTGGAAACGGTGAGGAAAAAAACTGTAATTCCACATTTTCTTTTTCAAGGTTTTGTACTAGCGCCGCTTACTTTGTGGTAATCAGGTGGTGATCTGTTACCTTTGCTCTATGGGTCAGTATGGTTACGGGATCCCAAATCTATATATTTCTATTCATGATTTACTAATTAAAAATAAAATAAAAACATTTACAAAAACAATTTGGCTTTTGTCACCATATTCTGAGAGCCATATATATATTTTTTTAAAGTGGTCATCCGGCAGTCAAGGTAACCCTTCGTCAATGTGCATTCATACTGCACGGTGGCCCCATGTTCATTAGAACTGATGGCCATTATGTTAAAGTCTGTTACATGTCACCATCACACTTGACAGCGGTATTAACCCCATAACGCCCAATGACGGACACTGCACGGCATGAGCAGGTGTAAGTTAATGCTCCTTGCCGTGCATAGTCCGTTATGGCTTTAACCCCTTAAGCCCCGCGGGTGGTTTGCACGTTAATGACCGGGCCAATTTTTATAATTCTGACCACTGTCACTTTATGAGGTAATTACTCTGGAACGCTTCAACTGATCCCCCTGATTCTGAGATTGTTTTTTCGTGACATATTGTACTTCATGATTGTGGAAAAATTTCTTCAGTATCACTTGCGTTTATTTGTGAAAAAAACGGAAATTTGGCAAAAATTTAGAAAATTTTGCAATTTTCAAAATTTGAATTTTTAAGCCCTGAAATCAGAGCGATATGTCACACAAAAGAGTTAATAAATAACATTTCCCACATGTCTACTTTACATCAGCACAATTTTGGAACCAACATTTTTTTTTGTTAGGGAGCTATAAGGGTTAAAAGTTGACCAGCGATTTCTCATTTTTCCAACAAAATTTACAAAAACATTTTTTTAGGGACTACATCATATTTGAAGTCACTTGGAGAGGTCTTTATGACAGAAAATACCCAAAAGTGACACCATTCTAAAAACTGCACCCTTCAAGGTGCTCAAAACCACATTCAAGAACTTTATTAACCCTTCAGGTGCTTCACAGGAATTTTTTGAATGTGGAAGAAAAAAATTAACATTTAAGTTTTTTCACAAAAATGTTACTTCAGACCCAATTTTTTTTATTTTCACAGGGGTAACAGAAAAAAATGGACCCCAAAATTTTTTGTGCAATTTCTCTTGAGCGCGCTCATACCCCATATGTGAGGGAAAACCACTGTTTGGTTCGGAAGGGAAGGGTTCGGAAGGGAAGGAGCGCCATTAGACTTTTTGAATGTAAAATTTGTCTGAATAATTAGCAGACGCCATGTTGCGTTTGGAGAGCCCCTGATGTTCCTAAACAGTGGAAACCCCTGTATTGAGCTGTAAAAATAAAATTTTCACATTTTTCCCACAAAAACGTTTTTCATCCCTTAATTTTGCATTATCATGAGGGTAATAGGATAAATTGCACCATGAAATTTGTTGTGCAATTTCTCCTGAACACGCCAATACCCCATATGTGGGGGAAAACCACTGCTTTGGTGCACGGCAGGGTTTGAAAGGGAAGGAGCGCCATTTGACTTTTTGAATGTAAATTTTTTGGAATAATTAGCAGATGCCATATCGCATTTGGGGAGCCCCTAATGTGCCTAAACAGTGGAAACCCCCCACAAGTGCCACCATTTTGGAAACTAGACCCCTTAGGGAACTTATCTAGATGTGTGGTGAGCACCTTGCACCCCCAGCTGCTTCACAGAAGTTTATAATATTGAGCCATAAAAATAAAATTTTCATATTTTTCCCACAAAAAATGTTTTTCATTCCCTAATTTTGCATTATCATAAGGGTAACAGGATAAATTGCACCATGAAATTTGTTGTGCAATTTCTCCTGAGTACGCCGATACCCCATATGTGGGGGAAAACCACTGCTTTGGTGTACGGCAGGGTTCGGAAGAGAAAGGAGCGCTATGTTGGCTGGGATAGGCAGCAGACACCATGTCACATTTGAAGAGTCGCTGACATGCCGAAACAGCAGAAACCCCCACAAGTGACCCCATTTTGTAAACTACACCTCAAGGAATTCATCTAGGGAAGTAGTGAGTATTTTTTAATTCTTAAATTTATACCATTGGGCAGTGAAAAAAGCATAATTATATTTTTACCACAAAAAAATGTTTTACCCTCAGATTTTACATTTTCACACAGGGCAATGGGTAAAATTGGTGCCGAAATGTGTCACACAATTTCTTCTAAAAGTGTCAATACCCCATATGTGGCTGTATTGTACCGCTCAGCCATACGGTGAGATCTGGGGGGGACGGAGTGCTATTTGACAATTGGAGAACAAATTATTGTAGAATAGGTATTTGGATTTGGGAGCACAAAAATTTCTAAATTTCTTTTGGGGGGCAAGGGCCATTTCGCTTTTCCAGAGCCTTTCTGCTACCAGTAACTTGCAATATTTTTAACAGATGACGGACCTGAGTGGGGACTAGCTTTTTTTGAGGACTGAGTTGAAGCTTTTATTGGGAACATTTTACGTAACATTTATCCAGCGCTCTAGGCTGAGCACTTACATCGGGGTTTCCATCTATATTTCCAAGTGATGTAATTCAGATGAAACCCCTGCGGGATCCATTCACTGTAATGAGGCAGCAGAGTTACTCTGGACTCCGTCTGGTCTCTGTTTAGCGGTATCCTTTTTTTCAGAAGTGCACAAAACTGTGGCCAACCGCACTTTTACTAACGCCTAAAACAAATGACACCGTGGGATCACAGGCCAGACGGCATCCACAGTGGCATATATTTGCCTCATTACAGGGAATCTTCCGTCATGGGTTCCGTCTGAATAACGTATTTCAGAGATTTACACGGAAACTCTGGTGTAAGTGCTCAGCGCAGAACGCAAGATAAATGTGAGCAGAGCCTTACTGCGATCTTTGGGAGACATAATAAACAAATCAGTAGCAGGTGAAGAATTGGTTTTATTTATTTTTTACGCCGTTCCTCGTGTGATATAACTGATTAGATTACTTTATTCTTCTGGTCGGTGCGATTACAGAGATACCAGATTTATATCGGGTTTTTATGACTGACAGCTGTCACACACTAAGAGACGCCTTTTTTGCAAAATCTAGTTTTTGCATCGCCATATTTTGAGACCTATAATTTTTCCATATTTCGGCCGACAGAGTCATGTGACGGCTTGTTTTTTGCGGGACGAGTTGACATTTTTATTGGTACCATTTTTGGGTACGTGACATTTTTTGATCGCTTTCTATTCCGTTTTTTGGGAGGTAAAATTAACAAAAACAAACACTTCAGGAATTGTTTTTTGAGGTGTTTTTTTTTATGCCGTTCTGCGTGTGGTAAAAGTGATAAGGCAGAATTATTCTTCGGGTCAGTACATTTACAGCGATACTACACTTACTGTATATTTTTTTTTATGTTTTGGCGCTTTTACACAATAACACAATTTTATAGAAAAAATATTTTTTTTGCATTGCTTTATTCTGAGAGGTATAACTTTTTTATTTTTCGGCTGATAGAGCTGTATGGTGGCTTTTTTTTCCGGAACAAGATGACGTTTTCAGCGGTACCATTTTTATTTCCATTTTGCTTTCTGATCGCATTTTTTTCCACTTTTTGTTTGGCGATATGATGAAAAAGCATATTTTTTTGCTCCGTTTTTTATTTATTTTTATTACGGTGTGCACAGAAGGAGTTAATTAGTGTGACAGTTTTATAGATTGGGTAGTTTCGGACGCGGCGATACCAAATATGTGTACTTTTTTTGGTTTTGCATAAATATATGGATTTATTGGTTTAATATTTTATTTATTTATTTTTATTTATTTTGTGATTTTTTTTTAACAGTTTAAAAACATTTTTTTTACTTTTTTTTTTACATTTTTACTTAGTCCCTGTATGGGACATTAATTTTTATTTTTCTGCTCACTGATCTCATGTAATGTAATAGACATGTATTACATTACATGAGATCTTTTCTGACTGTTTCACAGTCAGTGTGTCCTGCCAGGCTTCAGCTGCAGGTTGACCCTGGCAGGACACCATATATGGCAGATCTGGAGGCGGTCATGTGACCTCCAGCTGCCATAGCAACGCCAGGTCCTGGAAGGTATCAGGGGTCGTCGGAGAGGTAAGTAAGACGACCACCTCTCCTCTGTCTATCTTCTATATGCCGCGATCACTATAGATCGCGGCATATAGAACATAGCAAAGGGTTAACATCATTGGGACCTGATCCAATCAGGTCCCGATGATGTCCCCTGTCAGAGCTAACGCTCTGCACCAGAATCGCAGCGCTTGCAGGACCCTGGGGGTCCTGAGCGCTGCGGGACCGCCCACCGTTTTTAAACGTCGGCGCTGCACAGAGCCCAGCAAGCGCCGACGTTTATCTACAGTGGGCGGTCGGGAAACGGTTAATGTGGTACCGCTGTAAACGTACAGACCTGAAGAATAACTCTGCCTTATCAATTTTACCACATGCATAAAAAAAAAACACAATTCCTGAATTGCCAGTTTTTGGTCATTTTCCTTCCCCAAAAATTAGAATAGAAAGCGATCAAAATATGTCATGTGACCAAAAATGGTACCAATAAAAACGTCAAATCGTTTCGCAAAAAACAAGCCCTTACATGACAGTCCCAGAGGAAGATTCCCTAAAACAAGGCAGATGGCAACACTGGACGCCGTCTGGCCTGTGATTCAGCGTTGTCCGTCTTTTTAGGTGTGCATAAATGCGCGATCGGCCGCAGTTTTGGGCACCTCTGAAAAGTAGGACAAAGCTGAACAGAGGTCAGATGGAGCCCAGAAGAGTAACTCTGCTGCCTCATTATAATGAATGGATCCCCTGGGGGGTGTCACCTGAATCACGTCACCCAGAGATTTAGATGGAAACCCCAAAATAAGTGCTCAGCATAGAGCACCGGATAAATATGATCCAAAATGTTATGTAAAATGTTCCCAATAAAAGCTTCAAATCTATCCACAAAAAAAACAGAACACTCCGATCCATCATCTGTCAATGTAAATATAGGGGGCTTCCACGTTACTGGTAGCACAAGGGCACTGGAAAAGTGAAATGGCTCCTCGCCCCCAAAAGAAATAAAGCAAATTCTGCGCTCCGAAGTTTTAATGCTACCCCCCTCCCCCACCCCACCCCCGCCCTCCAGAGCTCCAGTGTGTGCCTACATCAGATTTACCATCCACATGTTTGGCAGGGGTATAACTTACAAAATGGGGTCACTTGAGGGGGTATTCTGCTCTTTTTTAGCATTTAGGTTCTGTGCATATGGAGTCCGTAAACTATTCTAGGAAAACCTGCACTCCAGCAGTGAAATAGCGCTCCGTCCTTCCCGAGTGTCGCCGTGTGGCTAAGCAGTACTGTACAGTCACATATGAGGTATTGCTACATTCAGCAGAAATTGTGGGACACATTTTAGGGGCCAGTTTTATCCATTAACCCCATTGAAAAATGTAAAATCTGGGGCTAAAACAAAATTTTTGAGATAAAAACGTAATTATTTTTTCTTCACTGCCCAATGGTATAAAATTCTGTGACACACTCATGATGTCAATATGATCATTTCACCCCTAGATGAGTTCATTGAGAGGTGTAGTTTGTAAAATGGGGTCCTCAGGCTGCTATGGCACCTCAGGGGATCTCCCAGTGGATGATGGCACCCTCAAACAATAACAGTAAAATGTGCATAATATAGCGCTCCTTCCCTTCTGACCTTTGCACTATGCCTCAAAAGTAGTTACCAATTACATGTAGGGTATGTTCTGGCATACTCAGAACAAATTGCACAACAAAATGAGAGGTCTTGTGCAAATAAAAAATTTGGAGCTAAAAGAAAATTTTTGTGGAAAAAATAGATTTTTTATTTTCATGGCTCTACGTTATAAACTTTTGTGAAGCACCTGGGGGTTCAAAGTGCTCACCACACATCTAGATAAGTGATGTCACTTGTGGGGAGTTTGCACTGTTTAAGCACATTACAGGGTCTCCAAATGATACATGGCGTCAGCTAATTATTCCAGCAAATTTTGAATTCAAAAAGTCCAACTGCGCTCCTTCCCTTCCGAGGCCTGCCGTGTGCCCAAACAGTGGTTTTCCCCCACATATGGGGTATCGGCATGATCAGGAGAAATTGCACAGTACATTTTGGGGTCCATTTTTATCTGTTACCCTTGTGAAAATAAAAAAATTGGGTCTAAATTAAATTGTGAAAAAAAAGTTAAATGTTAATTTTTTTTCTTCTTCATTGCTTCAGTTCCTGTGAATCACCTGAAGGGTTAATAAACTTCTTGAATGTGGTTTTGAGCCCCTTGAGGGGTGCAGATTTTAGAATGGTGTCACTTTGGGGTATTTTCTGTCATAAAGGCCCCTCAAAGTCACTTCAAATGTGATGTGGTCCCTAAAAAAATGGTTTTGTAAATTTTGTTGGGAAAATGAGAAATTGCTGGTCAACTTTTAACCCTTATAACTTCCTAACAAGGAAAAATTTTGTTTCCAAAATTGTTCTGATGTAAAGTAGACATGTAAGAAATGTTATTTATTAACTATATTGTGTGACATATCTCTCTGATTTAACGGCATAACAATTCCAAGTTTGAAAATTGCAACATTTTCAAAATTTTCACCAAATTTCCATTTTTTTCACAAATAAACGCAAATGATATCGAAGAAATTTTACCACAATCATAAAGTACAATATGTAACGAAATATTAATCTCAGAAACAGTGGGATCCGTTGAAGAGTTCTAGAGTTACCTCATAAAGTGACAGTGGTCAGATTTAAAAAATAAGGCCTGGTCATGAACCTACAAAGTGACTCTGACCTCAAGAGATTAAAGAAGTAAAACTGATGTGAACAGAGATAACTTGTAAGGCTAGGTACACAGTGTTTGTGCCCACTGGCTGATGCATGCCCTCAAGAGATATATGTCTGACATTGGCCACAGTCAGGATGGGTGTCAAGGCATCTGTCCGCTATAGGGGCGCACTATAAGGAAAACCTATACTGTACAGTATACGTTTCTTTGCTGTGGCTTTTGTGTAGGAAGGCACAGCCCACTGAAATTTCTTTTTCCATTTTTTTTGCTAAGTTTTTAATTTAGTTTTTTTATGGTGTTCACTGAAGACATTAACTTCAATTTTACAAATCAGGTTATTTCGGATGAGATGATAACAAATGCGTTTACTTCTTTTATTCTTGTTTTTACATAAATTTACGCATGTATTGTTTTTTTTTATTCTTTTGATCTTTGTAATTTTTTTTAAAATATTTTTACAATTTTGTACCCCTCCCCTCCTTTTTTACCTAGTCCTTCTATGGGACTTTAAAGGGGTTGTCCACTACTGTTGAAAATAGGCCAATGTATTTTTATGATGAAAATAAGTTTCTTTGTAAATACCTTGAGTGATACTGCCTGTGAGCGGCGCTATCGCTGGCCGCTGACAGGCATCACGTGGCCCCCGGCTGCAGCGGGCTCTGACATCCGCTGATGTCACATCTAGTTCCGACTGTAGCCGGGTGTGACTCAGTACTGCGTTGCATGGTGGATGCTCGGCTGTGGGTGGGGTTACCCCGCACGTCACACCCAGCATCCACAGCGCGTTCTCCCTCTCACCATTCATTGGGAAAGCGCGCAGTAGATGCAGGGTGTGACGCGGGGGGTAACCCCGCCCACAATCCAGTAGCCACCGCGGGACCGTGTCACTGATGTCACGCCTCGCTTGACATGACATTAGCGGCGGGGTCACATTATGCCTGGGAGCGGCCAGCAGTGGTTAATAAAATGTTGTACAAATGTTCTCTCAGTCTTGTTTTAAACTTTCTGGTGGTGGAACCAACGTATTTGAGCTTACAAGCAGTGCACTCAATCACATAAACCACATGCTCTAAATTGCAGTTTACAAAACTTTTAATTGAAAATATTTTAGACTTGTTGTTATTAGAAAAAATAATTTTTTTAGAGGCAAATGGACATGTGCTGCATGAAAGCAAGACACATTTGTGAAAACCACTCACTGATAACCATGTGTTTTTTATAGAGGGACTGGGATTAAAAAGACTGGGGGACAGTTTATTTCCGATTGTGGGTGCTCTACGAGGCACCACTCTGATACTTTAAAAAAAAAAAAAAAGTCCATAGTACTGTCCTCTCTCAGGATATCAATATTTCTTTTTACTATGTCCGAAATAGCTGGATAATGGGTATTGTAGGTGAGGACTAATGTTGGAATCTGCGTATTCATTTTTTATATATTTTTATTTCAACCAGAATTATTTTTTTTGGAGATTAGATCCTCTCTATTTTTATTATCCACAATGCTCTTCGCATGATTAAGGCTATGTGCACACGAAGCGTTTTTGATGCCTTTTCACGTCGGTTTTCCCGCTGGGAAAACGCTTGTTAATAGGTCTGCCAGCTATAGCAATGGTAATCCTGATGTGCTGTGCACATGATGTGGAAATTTCCGCTCAGGATTACAATTGCAGAAAAAAACACAGCATTGAACCGCAGCAAGCCCGCAAGTATAATATCTATACCTGCGGATTTGCTGTTTCAATTAAAGCCAATGGACGCAAATTTGCGCAGGAAACGCGCTGCGGGTGGTACCCAGGTCCGGAGAGGAGGACTACTACTTCTCTCATCCGATCGCCGCTCCCACTAATAACATTGAGAGCGGTACGTCTGGGGAGAGCAGTAGTCGGCTGTGCCCAGCCCACAGTAAAAAAAAAAGACAAAAAAAGTAAAAATAATACAAAAAAAGTATACTCACCTGTCCGTCTCCCCCTGGTCCCTGGCGGCGGTCATTTTTCCAAGAAAAACTAAAACACTTGGTTCAGGAGGGAATAGCATTGGGTATTTTAACAAAAAAAGAATCTGAATTCATTATTGTAAATCATCCAACTATACTTATTATTCATGCATTACCCAAAACACACAAAAAAGAAAAACTACCACTGATGCATCCAATTGCTGCAGGCATAGGCTCCTTTAGCGAACGCCTTGGACAGTGGCTGGATTCAGCTCTCCAACTACTTGTCCTACGTATCCCAGGTTCCATTCAAGATTGCTGTGATGTTTTGAGCTGGAGTGGAACTATATACAAGCATCCCGCACCACGTTGCTATTTCTGCAGTTGATCATCACCTGTCCAAATTTAGTTCTTACTCTCCTGATCTACAGTCATTCATTAAATCTGTTCAATAAAATATTTTTTCTCCAAAACAGCGGAGTTTCCATGGGGGCTAAATTCTCCCCATCAGTAGCGAACATCGGAATGGCATGGTGGGAGGAGTGTTTTATTATTATAGCGCCATTAATTCCATGGCGCTTTACATGTGAAAAAGGGGTATACATAGCAAACAACAAGTACAATAGTTCGAACAAATACAAGTCGCCGACTGGTACAGGAGGAGAGAGGACCTTGCCTGCTAGGGCTCACAATCTAGAAGGATGGGGGGTTAGGATACAGTAGGTGAGGGAACAGCTGGTCGTGCAGCGAGGGTTACTGCAGGTTGTAGGCTTGTCGGAAGTGGTGGTCTGCAGGTTCTTTTTGAAGGTTTCCACGTTAGGGCGAGAGTCTGAAATGTTGGGGTAGAGAGTTCCAGAGTAGGGGGGATGCATGGAAGAAACCTTGTATGCGATTGTGGGAAGAGGAGAAAAGAGGGGAGTAGAGAAGGAGATCCTGTGAGGATCGGAGCTTGCAGGTAGGTACCAGGAGACTAGATCACAGATGTATGGAGGAGACAGTTTGTGGAAGGCTTTGTATGCCAAGGTTAGGGTTTTCTACTGGAGTCTCTGGGCAATGGGGAGCCAGTGAAGGGATTGACAGAGGGGAGAGGTCGGGGAATAGTGGGGGACAGGTGGATTAGTCGGGCAGCAGAGCTAAAGATAGATTGCAGGGGTGCGAGAGCAGTAGAAGGGAGGCCACAGAGCAGGAGGTTGCACTAGTCGAGGCGAGAGATGATGAGGGCATGCACTAGTGTTTTTGCAGATTCATGGTTGAGGAATGTACGGATCTTGGAAATATTTTTGAGTTGGAGCCAGCATGACGTGGAAAGGGCATGGATATGAGGTTTGAAGGAGAGATCAGTTAAGGATTACCCCGAGGCAGAGAGCTTGCAGGAGTGGGGAGAGTGGACAGCCATTGACTTTTATAGATTGGTTAGGTGGGGGGTTGAGTGAGATGGTGGAAAGATGATGAATTCAGTTTTATACATATTAAGTTTTAGGAATCTAGCAGAGAAGAAAGATGAAATAGCGGACAGACATTGCGGGATTCTGGTTAGTAAGGAGGTGATATCAGGTCCAGAGAGGTAGATCTGTGTGTCATCAGCATAGAGGTGATACTGAAAGTCGTGACACTCTATGAGCGGCCCCAGGCCAAAGGTGTAGATGGAGAAGAGCAAGGGTCCTAGAACTGAGCCTTAGGGGACACCAACAGATAGGGGGCGAGATGAGGAGGTGGTGTGTGAGTGGGAGACGCTGAATGTCCGGTCTGTTAGGTATGAGGAGATCCAAGTCTGTAGTAAGAGGGAATGGTCCAGTGTGTCAAAAGCAGAGGACAGGTCCAGGAGGAGGAGAACAGAGTAGTGTCGCTTGGATTTGGCAGTCAGTACGTCGTTGGTGACTTTAGTCATGGCAGTTTCAGTGGAGCGATGCAATTGAAAGCCAGATTGTAAGCGGTCAAAGAGGGAGTAGGAGGACAGGTGGGAGGAGAGTTCAAAATGGACGTGTTGTTCCAGTAGTTTTGAGGCATAAGGGAGAAGTGAGATGGGGCGATAGCTAGACAGAGTGGATTGGTCAAGGGAGGGCTTTTTGAGGATGTTTGAAGCATGAGGGGAAGACGACAGTTGTTAGTGACAGGTTGAAGAGGTGGGTTAGGGTTGGGATGAAGACTGCGGTGAGGTTTGGGATGAGGTGAGACGGAATTGGGTCAAGTTCACAGGTGGTAAGATGTGACTTGGAGAGTAAAGAGGAAAGTTGATCTTACGTAATGGCAAAGAAGCTTATTTTGGAGGCGGAGAGTCGAGTAGTTATGAGAAGAGGCTATGGGGACTAATGGCCAAAGCTTTGCCTTACGTTGTTAATCTTCTGCTTGAAGAATGATCAAAGTCTTCAGCTAAAATAAGCGAGGAGGAGGAGCTGGAGGATGGAAGAGAGAATTGAAAGTACTGAATAGCTGTTTAGGGTTGTGAGACAGGGAGGATATGAGCAATGAGAAGTAGGCTTGTTTTGCTGCAGTTAGTGTGGACTTGAAAGTAGTGAGGGACTGTTTGAATGTGATGAAGTGCTCGTTGGAGTGAGACCTTTTCCATCTTCGTTCAGCAACTCTGGAAACCCGTCTCAGTTCTTTAGTCAGGCTGGTGTGCCAGGGTAGCCTGTTGATGGTGCAAGCTTTGGTATGTGTGAGGGGGGCGACCAAATTGAGAGCTGCAGCTGTTGTGGTGTTATATAAAGCAGCAGCAGCATCTGCATCGTGTAAGTAATTTATGTAAGAGGGAGAAGGGATTCAGAGAATGAGTGTTGGTCAAGGAGTTTGAGATTTCTGCGAGCGTGTGCAAGTTTCTGGATGGGGGATTGCAGACCTGGAGAGGAGAGGGGAAAGAATATGAGTAAGTTGTGGTCAGAAAGAGGGAGAGGTGAGTTAGAGAAGTTAGATAGGGAACAGAGGCTGGTGAAGATGAGGTCCAATGTGTGTCCATCTTTGTGAGTGGCTGCGGAACACTATTGAGCGAGGCAGAAGGAGGAAGTGAGGGATAGAAGCTTAGAGTCAGATGATTGGGAAGTGTCAATGGGGATGTTGAAGTTACCCATGATGATAGTGGGGATATCAGCAGAAAGGAAATGGAGTAGCCAGGTGGTGAAGTGGTCTAAGAAGGTGGTAGCTGGCCCTGGGGGGTGGTAAATGACAGCCAGTTGGAGGTTGAAGGGTGAGTAGTTGTGCACACAGTGCACTTCAAAAGAGGGGAGGGTAATGCAGGATGGCAATGGGATATGTGAGAAGGAGCAGTTATCTGACAGAAGAAAGCCAACTCCTCCACCATACTTGCTGCTGGGGCGGGGTGTGTGGGAGAGGTGGAAACCGCCATAAGAAAGTGCAAATGAAGAGGTTGTGTCAGAAGGGGGTGAGCCAGATTTCAGTGATGCCGAGGAAGGAAAGTTTGTTAGTAATGAAAAGATCATGGATGTAGGAAAGTTTGTTGCAGACAGAGTGTGCGTTCCATAGAGCTTCTGTTAGTGGGGCTGGGCGGATGGGTATAAGGTTAGAAAGGTTGCGGAAATGTGTGATCGATCAAGGATGAGAGGTAGATGTGACTGTGGGGATGTGGTGGGTGGGGGGGGGGGGCAGGATTTGGGGAGATATCACCAGCAGTGAGGAGGAGTAGAGAAAGTGTTAGTAGGTGAGAGCAGGAGAGAGCATAAGGTGGTTGTCTGGGCTTAGAGACACAGGATTGTATGTTGAGGATCAGTTCTGAGGAGGAGGTGAGATGGATGGGGAGAATGGAGAGACAGATGACCAATTCCTTACTAGGAGTAGGGATTATAGGGGTTAGTAGAAAGTGAAGGACTACAGAGGAGAGAGTGACAACAAACAGGAACATTGTTTACTGTGACTAAGGATCCAGTTACCTTCAGTTACCTTCAGGTTTTATAAATAGTGTCCACAATCCTTTTTGTTCTTCTATTATCATCTATACCAGATTTATTGATGATTAATCATCTGGGGTGGTGAAACTAATGATATTACAGAGTTTTAACTTATTTAAACAACAATGAGTTTAATTTGTGGTTCACCCATACCATAGACATACCATAGACAGAACTAAAATAACATTCCTGGATTTGGAATTAATAGGAGAACACAAGGCTCCCATCCACACAAAAACCTTCAGAAAACCCTCTGCAGGAAATACTATTGTTACGGGTCCGGGTGGAGGAACCTCTGTGCCGAGGTGCAAAGAGGGACCCAGAGGGGTGTGACTAAGTATCAACCCGAACCGACCCTGGTCGGACGGCGACCTTGCGACTCCGTGACCAGGGAGGATCCGGGCAGAGGGACCAGGTGCTACTCTGGGGACGACCTTGTAAGACAGCAGGTGGCTCCCACGGGACAGATGGCTGGGACTGACCAGTAAGATGGATGGACACGGCAAGCAGGCAGAAGTCTCTGGTAGCTGACAGGTGATCACGGTTCGTGACAGCAGAGCAAGTAGTAGTCTCTAGGTTTACCAGGCAGGTGGTCACAGCAAGTGACGGCAGAGTCTCCAGGCAGGCTGGCAGGAAACAGGCGGGTGCCCCCAGGTGAGCGGGCAGACAGACAAAGCAGGTAACAGGCAGGTAACAGGTGGGCGCTCCCAGGTGAGCGGGCTGACGGACACAGCAGGTAACAGACGGATGCTCCCAGGTGAGCGGACTGACAGACAGGGCAGGTAACAGGCGGATGCTCCCAGGTGAGCGGGCTGACCGACAGGGCAGGTAACAGGCAGGTAACAGGTGAGCGCTCCAGGTGAGCAGGCTGGCAGGCTTGGCAGGTAACGGGCAGATAACAGGCTGGCAGGCAGGGCGAGGAGTCAGGCTAGCAACGGGACCTGAGGGCTAAAGCAGAGATCAGAAACTGTGCAACAACTTTGCTTGGGCAACTCCATTTTGGAGGAGGTGCCTTATATATGGGAGGTCCTCCGGCAATTGGCCGGGGACTCCTTAGGACAGCGCGCGCAGTCCCTTTAAGAGAGGGGGAGCGCTCGCGCCCTAATCACAGTGCCATGGAAGGAGCGCGCGCCGGCAGCAGCGGGGAGAGAAGCGCTGGAGGACGCCGAGCCAGGAGCGGGAAGGTGTGAGTGACGGAGTCTCTGCCTAGCAAGGGGCAGAGACGCTGATGCTACAGTACCCCCCCTTTAGGCCCCCTCTTTTTTTGGCCTGAAAGAAATTTTTCAAGGAGAAGCGGGGCTTCTCCCTGGGTTCCCAAGTTCTCTCCTCAGGACCAAACCCCTTCCAATCTACCAGAAAAAGGTCTTTCCTCTTACCCTCTTGGTGGCCAGAATACGCTCTACCTCAAAGACGTCCTCAGCGGAAACCAGAGCAGGGGGAGTACCTGGATTGTTGGAAAAAGAGTTAAAGACAATGGGTTTGAGGAGAGATACGTGGAAGGAGTTGGGAATCCGTAAGGTGGCCGGGAGTTTTAATTTGTAGGCCACTGGATTAATTTGCTTGAGGATTTCGAAAGGGCCGATGAAGCGAGGACCTAACTTGTAGGAGGGTATCTTGAGCCGCACATGTTTGGAGGAGAGCCAAACCTTCTCTCCCAGACGGAATTGAGGCGGATCCAGACGTCTCTTATCAGCATATCTCTTCATCCGCCCAGAGGACTGAAAAAGTGCAGACCTAGTACTCTCCCAAATGGTGGAAAACTCGCTGACAAGAGACTTTGCGGCAGGGTTGTCCACAGAGGCGGAGACGGGAAACGGAATCCGGGGAAGTTGGCCATAGACTATAAAGAACAGGGATTTGGAAGAGGATTCACTCTCGTGATTATTATAAGAGAATTCGGCCCAAGGAAGGAGGTCTACCCAATCAGAATGGTGGACATTAACAAAGTGCCAGAGGTAGCTGGTAAGGATCTGATTGATCCGCTCCACTTGACCATTGGACTGAGGATGGTAAGCGGAGGAGAAATCCAAGGTGACAACCAGGAGTTTACATGTCGCTCTCCAGAAGCGTGAGGTGAACTGAACCCCTCGATCCGACACGATGTGGAGACCATGGAGACGGAAGATATGGCGGATAAAGTCTTTAGCCAGCTCAGGTGCAGACGGGAGACCAGGCAGGGGAATGAAGTGGGCCATTTTGGAGAAGCGGTCCGCGACCACCCAAATGACAGTACACCCGGCAGAAACAGGGAGGTCGGTAATGAAGTCCATAGCGATGTGTTGCCACGGGGCAACAGGTACGGGAAGCGGCAGGAGATGACCGGCTGGTAAGTGTCTGGGAACTTTGTTGCGGGCACAAGATGAACAGGCTGAGACGAAGTCTACCACATCCTTACGCAGGGTAGGCCACCAGTAATGCCGGGAAATGAGCAGGAAGGTCTTCTTTTGGCCAGCATGGCCAGCTAGTTTAGAAGAATGACCCCAGCGAAGAACCTTCTCACGGTCTGGTACCGCTACGAACGTCTTACCGGGTGGAAGACGAGTCAAATCCAAGGGGGCCACATTCATCACCTTGGAGGGGTCGATGATGTGCATAGGCTCCTCCTCTTGATCGGAGGACAGGAAGGATCGGGACAAGCCATCAGTTTTGACATTCTTGTCCGCCGGGCGGAAATGAAGGATGAAGTCGAAGCGGGCGAAGAACAAAGACCACTAGGCCTGACGCGGATTAAGTCTCTGGGCATTTTGGAGATATGCCAGATTTTTGTGATCTGTGTAGATGATCACCGGGTATAGAGCCCCTTCAAGCAGATAGCGCCACTCCTCCAGCGCCAATTTGACGGCTAGCAATTCTCGGTCTCCTATGGAGTAGTTGCGCTCAGATGAGGAGAAGATTTTGGAGAAGAAGCTGCAGGTTACCATTCTCCCGGAAGAAGATTTTTGTGTGAGCACCGCCCCGGCTCCGGAGGAGGAAGCATCAACCTCCAGGTAGAATTGTTTATTACAATCCGGACGGTGCAGTACAGGGGCAGAGGAGAAGGCTTGCTTTAAGGAAAGGAAGGCCTCCTCAGCTTCGGGTGACCATTGCTTGGGATTTGCTCCCTTACGGGTGAGCGCAGATATGGGAGCCGTCCGAGACGAGAAGTGTGGAATGAAGAGACGATAGTAATTGGCGAAGCCCAGGAATCGCCTTCAACCCCTTAGGACGGGGCCACTTTATGACAGCAGAGAGTTTCTCGGGATCCATTCGCAAGCCTGTCTGGGAGATAACATAGCCTAGGAATGGAAGAGAGGTCTGTTCTAAGAGGCACTTCTCGTATTTAGCATAGAGGTGGTTCTGCCTGAGCCTAAGCAGGACCTGACGAACATCTCTCCGGTGTGTGGGAAGATCCGGAGAGAGAAGACCAAGATGTCGTCCAGGTATACCACCACGCAGGAATAAAGAAGATCACGGAAGATGTCGTTGACCAGTTCTTGGAAGACGACGGGAGCATTGCAGAGACCTAAGGGCATCACACGGTATTCATAGTGACCGTCCCGAGTATTGAATGCCGTCTTCCACTCGTCTCCTTGCCAGATACGGACCAGGTTATATGCTCCACGTAGATCCAGCTTGGAAAAGATCCTGGCGCCTTTAAGGCGATCAAACAACTCGGAGATGAGTGGCAGGGGGTATTTATTCTTTACCGTGATCTGATTGGGTCCTCTATAGTTAATACAGGGGCGTAGCGAGCCATCCTTTTTTTTGACAAAGAAGAATCTGGCGCCGGCCGAGGAGGTAGACTTCCGGATGAATCCCCTAGACAGATTCTCTTCAATGTACTCAGACATGGCCGGGGTTTCGGCCGCGGACAACGGGTAAATACGGCCAAGGGGTGGAGTGGCGCCAGGTACCAGGTCGAGTGGGGAATCATATGGCCTATGAGGTGGCAAAGTTTCTGCTTCTTTTTTACCGAAGACGTCAGCATAGGACCAATAAGGAGCCGGAAGACCGGGTAAATTAGCTGGGGTAGGTGGTGGACGAATCGGATGAACCGGAACCAGGAAGGTCTTGTGGCAGTCCGGCCCCCACCGGAGTACTTCATCGGATTGCCAGTTCAACACGGGTTCATGTGTCTGGAGCCAAGGTAGGCCTAGCAATAGGGAGTGAGAGAGTCCAGGTAGCACATGGAAGGAAATTTTCTGAGAGCAGCATTCCCACCTGCAGGGTTATGGGTTCCGTGACGAGCAGGATGGTCACCGGAAGAAGTCTTCCATCCACGGAGGCGACTGACAATGGTTCAGCCAGAGACTTGGTGGGGATATGATATTTCTCAACCAGGGACTGGGAAATGAGGTTTCCAGCAGCTCCAGAATCCAGGTGAGCGAGTTCAAAGTGACGGCTCTCTCCCCAGGAGATAGAGACAGACATAGTCAGGGATGGAGAGGGTTTACTTTTGTATAGGGCGACCTCTCCGAGCGGTCCTAGACACTGGAGTTTCCCGGCCTCTCTGGGCAGGAACGGATCAGGTGCTCCTTACTGCCGCAATAGAAACAGCTCCCCTCGGCTCGGCGTGACTCCTGGCGAGATTTGACCATCTTGGTCTGGTCGATCTGCATGGGCTCAGGTGAGTGCGCCCGAGGAGTAACAGATGAGGAGACAGGTCTCTGGAAAGTAGGAGCAAGGCAGGGAAATCTTCTCTCACAGGTGGTCTCTTTGGTGTGCTCTTGAAACCGGATGTCCGGGTAGCCAGCGACACCAGGTCATCCATCGTAGTAGGAATGTCCCGACCGGCGAGCTCGTCTTTAATCCGGCCAGAAAGGCCTTCCCAGAAGATGGACACTAGGGCCTCGTTATCCCAGGCAAGCTCAGAAGCGAGGGTGTGGAACCGTATGGCATATTGGCCCACGGTGAGACTCCCTTGGCGGAGACATAGCAGAGAGGAGGCTGATGAGGTCTTACGTCCTGGTTCATCGAAGACTTTCCGGAATGCCATGAGGAAAGACGACAGGTCGGACACCAGGGGGTCTCCTCTCTCCCACAGGGGATTTAGCCATTTAGACATCACGTGACCCCCGGCTGCAGCCTGCTCTGACATCCGCTGATGTCACATCAAAAAAAAAAAAAACTAAGCAAAAAACAATGCTTTATCATCATACCGCCAAACAAAAAAATGGAATAACACGCGATCAAAAAGACGAATGTAAATAAAAATGGTACCGCTGAAATGGTCATCTTGTCCCACAAAAAACAAGCCGCCATTCAGCTCCATCTCAAAATAAAGCGATACAAAAAAATTATTTTTTCTAGAAAAGTTTTTATTGTGTAAAAGCGCCAAAATATAAAAAACAACATAAATACGGAACCGCTGTAAAGGTACTGACCTGAAGAATAAAGCTGTCTTATCAAATTTACCAAACGTGGAACGGCAAAAAAAAAAAATTCCTGAATTGCTGGTTTTTGTTTATTCTGCCTCCCAAAAATCGGAATAGAAAGCGATAAAAAAAAGTCACATGCCCGAAAATGGTAGCAATAAAAACTTCAACTTGTCCTGCAAAAAACAAGCCATCACATGACTCTGTTGGCCAAAATATGGAAAAATTATAGCTCTCAAAATATGGAGATGCAAAAACTAGTCTTTGCAAAAAAGCATCTTTTAGTGTGTGACAGCTATCAATCATAAAAACCCAATATGAATCTTGAACTGCTGTAATCGAACCGACCTGAAGAATAAAGTCGTCTAATCACTTATACCACACGAGGAATGGTGTAAAAAAATAAACTCTAGGGTTAGGGTTGTGCTAGGGTTAGGGTTGGGCTAGGGTTAGGTTTGTGGTTAGGGTTGGGGTAGGGTTAGGGTTGGGGCTAGGGTTAGGGTTAGGGTTGGGCTACGGTTAGGGTTGGGCTAGGGTTAGGGTTGGGGTTAGATTTGGGATTTTATCAAAAGTAAAGAAAAAAAAAATGATGACAATATGGCGACCCGTGTTGAGCGCAAGTGCTCGCTACTTGAGTTTGCATCGGGTGCTCGGGTATGCACTGAGTATCGCAGGTGTTCGAGTGACATGCTCGAGTCTCTGCACCATATGCTTCGCAGCCAAAAAAAACATTGCTGGGATCGCCTGCCATGCAGGAGCGATCCCCGCATGTTTTTTTTTGGGTGTCTAACAACCGTGAAACATGCAGGGCAGGGACTCAAGCATGTTACTCGAGCACCCGTGATATATGGTGCATACCCGAGTACACAATGCAAACTCAAGTAGCGAGCACTTGCGCTCAAGACTAATGACAATTTATTCAATATGATGACCTAATGTTATCAAATTCTGTCATACCTCTGGGTTCAAAATATACACTATACCCCTTGATAAAATCCTTGAGGGGTCTAGTTTCCAAAATGGAGTCAATTGTGGGGGGTTTCCACTATTTAGGCACATCAGCCGCTCCCGAATTGCGACATGGCATCCGCTCTTGATTCCAGACAATTTTGCGTTCAAAAAGTCACACAGTGCTCCTTCCCTTCTGAACCCCGACATGCGCCCAAACAGTGTATTTTGCCCACATATGGGGTATTGGCGTACTCAGGAGAAATTGCAAAACAGTTTTTAGGTTCCAATTTCTCCTCTTACCCTTGTGAAAGTAAAAAATTTGGGGCTAAAAGATCATTTTTGTGGAAAAAGTTAGATTTTTTTATTTTCACGGCTTCATGTTTTAAACTTCTGTGAAGCACCTGGGGTTAAAGGTTCTCACCACACATCAAGATAAGTTCCCTCAGGGGTCTAGTTTCCAAAATGGTGTCACTTGTGGGGGTTTTACACTGTTTAGACACATCAGGGGCTCTCCAAATGCAACATGGCGTCCGCTAATTATTCAAGCAAATTTTACATTCAAAAAGTCAAATGGCGCTCCTTCCCTTCCGAACCCTGCTGTACGCCCAAGCAGTGGTTTTCCCCACAAATGGGGTATTGACTTACTCAGGAGAGATTGCACAACAAGTTGCATGGTGCAATTTCTCCTGCTACCCTTATGAAAATGCAAAACTGGGGGCTGAAAAACATTTTTGTGGGAAAAATGTGAAAATTTTATTTTCACGGCTACATGTTATAAGCTTCTGTGGGGGGTTCAAGGTGCTCACCACACATCTAGATAAGTTCCCTGAGGGGTCTAGTTTCAAAAATGGTATCACTTATGGGGGGTTTCCACTGGTTAGGAACATCAGAGGCTCTCTAAACGCAACATGGCATCCGCTAATTATTCAAGCAAATTTTACATTCAAAAAGTCAAATGGCGCCTTTTCCCTTCTGAGCCCTGCTGTGCGCCCAAACAGTGTTTTTTAATCACGTATGAGGTATCTGCGTGCTCAGGGGTAATTGCACAACAAATTTTGGGGTCCATTTTTTCCTGTTACCCCTGCAAAAATAAAAAAAATGGGGTCTAAAGTAAAATTTTTGTGAAAAAAGTTAAATGTTCACTTTTTTCGTCCCCATTCCAAAAATTCCTGTGAAGCATCTGAAGGGTTAACAAATTTCTTGATTGTGGTTTTCAGCACCTTGAGGGGTGCAGTTTTTAGAATGGTGTCAATTTGGGGTATTTTCTGTAATAAAGGCTCCTCAAAGTCACTTCAAATGTGATGTGGTCCCTAAAAAAATGGTTTTGTAAATTGTGTTTGAAAAATGAGAAATCGCTGATCAACTTTTAACCCTTATAGCGCACTAATGAAAAAAATGTTGGATTCCAAAATTGTGCTGATGTAAAGTAGACATGTGGGAAATGTTATTTATTAACTATTTTGTGTAACATATCTCTCTGATTTAACGAAATAAAAATTTAAATTTTGAAAATTGTGAAATTTTCAACATTTTCACCAAATTTCCAATTTTTTCACGAATAAATGCAAGTGATATCGAATAAATTTTACCACTGTCATGAAGTACAATATGTCACGAAAAAACAATCTCTGAATCAGGGGGATCCGTTGAAGCGTTTCAGAGTAATTACCTCATAAAGTGACAGTGGTCAGAATTGTAAAAATTGGTTGGTCATTAACGTGCAAACCACCCTGGGGGGGGGGGGAGTAAGGCTATGTGCCCACGATGCAGAAATGCTCCGAATTTTTCCTGAGCGTTTCTGCATCTCCCTGGCAGAAAAAAACGCATGCGGATTGTACATGCGTTTTTCTTGCCAGGTACATGCGGATGTGAAGCGTTCTTCACATGCATTTCTGCATGCGGGTTGACAAGCGCTTTCCAAGCGATTTTAGCATCACTTAGAAAGTGCTTGTCAACTTTATATAGTGTGACCGAAAGAATGTTTAAAAATAAATCTATACTTACCTTCCGATGGCCCCCGCAGTCTTGCTTCACTCCGTCCTCTCATGCCAGCAGATCGCGGTACACTGAAGGACCTGCCGACGTCAGCGTCACGTGACCAGTCACATGACTATGACATCAGCGCAGGTCCTCCAGTCCATCGCGATCTGCCGGCATGAGAGGACGAGCGCACCGGGGGCCACCAGAAGGTAAGTATCATATTTATTTTTTATTTTATTGTTTTTTTTACAATTTTCTATGGTACCCAGGTCCAGAGGAGAGTCTCCTCTCCTCCACACCCGGGTACCATCCGCACATTGAACGCATATATTCCGCATGTGCTTATCTATTGAAGCGTAATCCATTCGTTCTAATGCAAATCCATGGCGGCGAAAACGCAGCACTTCCGTAAAATAATTGGTAGTGCTGCGTTTTTTTCTGCAATGATAATCCGCAGCGGCAATTTCCGCAGCATGTACACAGCACATGCGGATTATCATTGGGGAACATGGCAGGCCTTCTACCATGCGTTTTTTAAGTGTTTCTGCAGCGTTTTTGCCGCTGCGGAAATGCTTAAAAAACGCATCGTGGGCACACAACCTAAAGCGGTTAAGCTAAAATGTTACTTCAGACTCAAATTTTAGCCTGCACAATGTATTATGCAATTTCTCCTGAACGCAGGATCACCCCATATAGAGCAGACACTTATATTTTATAGCTATATACATCTCATTAAGGGTATACAATTAAGTTTAAAAATTGCAAATTTTTTCTAAATTTTCAGAAAATTTGGAATACTTTCATAAATAACGACTAAACAACTGATCCAGTACGAACAGGTGCAATGTTTTACAAAAACAAAATTACAATCTCAGAATCACTGGCAGAAGAAGAAGCATTTAAGGGTATGTGCACACGATGCAGAAATGCTCAGGATTTTTTCCTGAGCGTTTCTGCATCTCTCTGGCAGGAAAAAACGCATGCGGATTGTACATGCGGTTTCCTGCCAGGGACATGCGGAAATGAAGCGTTCTTCACATGCATTTCCGCATGCGGGTTGACAAGCGCTTCCCAAGAGATTTTAGCATCACTTGGAAAGTGCTTGTCAACTTCACACTATATAAATCCATGCAACCGGCATGGATTTATATAGTGTGTGAATGTCAAAAAATAAAAAATAAATCTATACTTTACCCTCTGATGGCCCCCGGTGTCCTGCTTCGCTCGGTCCCGGCTGCCGGCAGTGAAGACTTTAGGACCTTCCGACGTCAGCGTCACGTGACCCGTCACATGACTCTGACGTCAGCGAAGGTCCTTCATTCAACCGCGAAGTGCCCGGGAAGCCAGCAGGACGCAGCGCGGGCCGTCAGAAGGTGAGAATATATATATTTTTTATTTTATTCTTTTTTTTTTAATGGTACCTGGGTCTGGATGAGAGTCCTCTCATCCACACCCGGGTACCATCCGCACATTAGACCGCATTAAAAGCGCATCAACATATACAGTGATGTGGATTCCATGCGGTCTAATGCAAGTCAATGGCGGCAAAAGAGCAGCGTTTCCGTAAAATTAATTGACATGCTGCGGATTTTTGACCGCAGCGTTTACGCTGCGGAAAAATCCGCATCATGGGCACAGCACATGCGGATTTCCATTGGGGAACATTGCTGCCCTTCTACCATGCGTTTTTCATGCGTTTCCGCGGCGTTTACGCAACTGCAAAAACGCCGCGGAAACGCATGAAAAACGCATCGTGTGAACTTAGCCTTAAAGTTATTACCACATAAAATGACATGTCATGCTTAAAAATGTGGCTGTCAGGTTAATGCTGATTACAAGACAGGGTTAAGAAACATGGAATGATAATGTGCAGTACATACCAATTGGTGAAGGGTCCTCTTCCTCTTCCTCTGTAAAGTAATGAAACACTTATTAGTCAGGGTGATAAAATATATATATATATATATATATATATATATATATATATATACAGGTGCATCTCACTAAATTAGAATATCATCAAAAAGTTAACAGGTGCATCTCACTAAATTAGAATATCATCAAAAAGTTAATTTATTTCAGTTCTCCAATACAAAAAGTGAAACTCATATATTATATAGAGTCATTACAAACAGAGTGATCTATTTCAAGTGTTTATTTCTGTTAATGTTGATTATGCATTACAGCCAAGGAAAATACAAAAGTCATTATCTCAGTAAATTAAAATAATTAACAAAAAACACCAGCAAAGGCTTCCTAAGCGTTTAAAAAGGTCCCTTAGTCTGTTTCAGTAGGCTCCACAATCATGGGGAAGACTGCTGACTTGACAGATGTCCAGAAGGCAGTCATTAACACAATTCACAAGGTCCCAGAGTTTCAATTTTCATTTGGAAATCAAGGTCCCAGAGTCTGAAGGAAGAGTGGAGAGGCCACAATCCAATGCTGTTTGAGGTCTAGTGTGAAGTTTCCACAATCAGTGATGGTTTGGGGAGCCATGTCATCTGCTGGTTTAGGTCCACTGTGTTTTATCAAGACCAAAGTCAGCACAGCCATCTACCAGGTAATTTTATAGCACTTCATGCTTCCCTCTGCCGACAAGCTTTTTGGAGATGGAAATTTCATTCTCCAGCAGGACTTGGCACCTGTCCACACTGCCAAAAGTACCAATACCTGGTTTAAAAACAACAGTATCACTGTGCTTGATTGGCCAGCAAACTCACCTGACCTTAACCTCATAGAGAATCTATGAGATATTGTCAGGAGGAAGATGAGAGACTCCAGACCCAGCAATACAGACGAGCTAAAGGCTGCTATTAAAGCAATCTGGGCTTCCATAACACCTCAGCAGTGCCACAGGCTGATCGCCTCCATGCCACATTGCCGCACTGAGCAGTAATTGATGCAAAAAGAGCCCCGACCAAGTATTGAGTGCATTTACTGAACATACATTTCAGTAGGCCAACATTTTGGATTTTACAAACATTTTTCAAGCTGTTGTTATAAAGTATTCTAATTTACTGAGATAATGACTTCTGTGTTTTCATTGGCTGTAAGCCATAATCAACAACATTAACAGAAATAAACACTTGAAATAGATCACGCTGTTTGTAATGACTCTATATAATATGAGTTTCACTTTTTGTATTGAAAAACTGAAATAAATTAACTTTTTGATGATATTCTAATTTAGTGAGATGCACCTGTATATGTATATGATATATACATACTGTATATACATATATATTCCATGCTCACCATAAATGAGTAGACACCATTTGAAAAGTCATTGGACACAACAATTTCAAACATTTTGACAAGACTAAGTTACACAGAACATTTTTGTAACCCAAAACAAGCAAGTAAGATTAATATTATAAAAAATCTTCAGTTGCACTCAAATTAGTTGATGCAAACATGAATACACCCCACATAAAAAAACACTACATCTAGTATTTTGCCTGACTTTCATGGTTTCTAAAGACAGAAAGTCATCTAGGAGTGGAATAAACAACTTGGCGACATAAACCGACCTTTATAGAGCCTGGATGCTGGATGCAGCGTGATGCTCAACTTATCTCTTCAGAATTCCCCATAGGTGTTTCATTTGGGTTTAGATTAGAAGACATACTTGCACACAAGGGGAGAAAAAGAGGAATGAGGGGGGCCATGCATACCAGGATGAGGGATGAAGGGATGAAGGGTGTCATGCATACCAGGATGAAGGGTGCCATGCATACCAAGATTAGGGAGAGCATACATACCGGGATGAGGGGGGCCATGCATACCAGGATGAGGGGGGCCATGCATACCAGGATGAGGGGGGTCATGCATACCAGGATGAGGGGTGACATGCATACCAGGATGAAGGATAAGATTCATACCAGGATGAGGGGTGCCATACATGCCAGGATGAGGGATGAAGGGTGCCATACATAACAGGATGAGGGATGAAGGATGACATACAAACCAGGAAGAGGGATGAGGGGGGCCATGCATACCAGGATGAGGGATGAAGGGTGCCATGCATACCAAGAAAGGGGATGAGGGGTGCCATGCATACCAGGAAGAGGGATGAGGGGGGCCATCCCTTTTCAATTCAGTTCACGCTGAACTTTCCTCTCACCTCTCATCTCTCTCTTCGACAACTGACAATCTGGCTTCCGCCCCCACCATTCCACCAAATCTGCACTTACCAAAATTATTAACCAAAATTACTAATGACTTACTTACAGCCAGAGCAAATAGACAATTCCCTGTACTCCTTCTTCTTGACCTGTCCTCTGCCTTCGACACAGTTGATCACTGCCTCCTACTACAGATCCTCTCTTTCTTTGGGTCAAAGACCTTGCCCTATCTTGGATATCCTCATACCTTTCTAACCGCACTTAGCGTCACCCTCTCCCACACTACCTCCTCATTCCGCCCCCTCTCAGTTTTAGTCCCTCAAGGCTCTGTCCTAGGACCCCTACTCTTTTCAATCTATACCCTTAGGCTGGGACAGCTCATAAAATCCCATGGCTTCCAGTACCATCTGTACGCTGATGACACCCATATCTACATCTCTGGCCCAGATGTCACCTCTCTGCGGTCCTTAATCCCAGAATGTCTATCAGTCACATCCTCCTTGTCCACGATGTCAATTTCCCAAGCTCAATGTGGACAAAGGTGAATTCATCATCTTTCCCTCATCACACATATCTTCCCCACCTGATCTATCTATCACAATAAATGACATCACACTTTCCCCTGTACCGGCAATCTGCTGCTTCGGAGTAACCCTTGACTCTGCCCTGTCCTTCAAGCCCCACATCCAAGCTCTCGCCACCTTCTGTCGCCTACAGCTCAAAAATATTTCCAGAATCCGTCCTTTCATCAACCCTCAATCTACTAAACTGCTTGTGTATGCCCTCATCATCTCCTGCCTCAACTACTGCAACACTCTCCTCTGTGGCCTACCTGCTAAGACTCTCGCACCCCTCCAGTCCATCCTTAACTCTGCTGCGCGACTAGTTCACCTCTCGCCTCACTACTCCTCTGCTTACCCACCTTTGCAAATACCTTCACTGGCTCCCATTTGCCCTGCATATCCAGTTCAAAGTACTAACACTGACCTACAAAGCCATCCATATCCTTTCTCCTTCGTACATCTCTGAACTAATCTTCTAATATATTGCCTTACGTAATCTCCGGTCCTCCCAAGACCTCTTTCTATTCTCCACACTTCTTCGTTCCTCACCCAACCGCCTCCAAGATTTCTCCCGAATATCTCCCATGCTATGGAATTCTGTGCCTCAACACATCAGATTAGCCTCCACATTTGGATCCTTGAGACTGAACCTGAAAACCTACCTCTTCAAACAAGCTTACAGTCCGCCATGACCTTGCTTGCTGCCACCTCAACACTGGAGCTACCGCAACCCCCCAAAACTACTGTCGCCTTCCCCATTCCTGTAGAATGTAAGCCCGCAAGGGCAGGGTCCTCTTCCCTCTGTACCAGTATATCATTGTTTGTTACTGTAAGTGATGTTTGTATTTGGTATGTAACCCCTTCTTATGTACAGTACCATGGAATCAATGGTGCTATATAAATAAATAATAATTGGCCACAGTCAGGATGGGTGTCAAGGCATCTGTCCGCTATAGGGGCGCACTGTAAGGAAAACCTATACTGTACAGTATACGTTTCTTTGCTGTGGCCTTCTGTGTAAAAGGGAACAGCTCACTGAATTTTACTTTTCCATATTTTTGCAAAGTTTTTAATTTATTTTTTTATGTTGTTCACTGAAGGCATTAACTTAAATTTTATAAATCAGTTTATTTCGAATGAGACGATAACAAATATGTGTACTTCTTTTATTTTTGTTTATATATAAATATACCTATTTATTTGTATTTTTTTTTATTTTTATCATTCTAATTTTTTTTTAATATTTTAACAATTTACTTTTTTTTCCACTTTTTTACTTAGTCCTTCTATGGGACTTTAACTTTTATTACTCTGATTACTGGTACAATGCATTTAAATGCACCAACACTGCAATGCATTATACCTGTCAGTATTAAGCTATGTTCACACATTGCGTTTTTGATTAGTGTTTTTTATGGAAATTAACCTTCACCCACTGGCCATTTTCTGCTTTTGCACTTCCGTTGTTTTGTTCCCCTTCTTCCAGAGCCATAATTTTTTTTATTTTTCTGTCAATATGGATGTGTAAGGGCTTGTTTTTTGCCGGGCGAGTTGTACTTTTGAACAACACCATTGATTTTACCATATACAGTGTTGGGCAACCCCGAACAGTAAAGTTCGGTGTCCGTACCAAACATCTACTGTTCGGTCCCGGACTCCGAACACAGACTTCCTATGGAAGTCTGTGTTACTGTTCGGGTTCAGGCATGACAGCGCAGGAAACACAGGCTCTAATAGGCGGTAATTGCATACCTGTAATAAAAATAAAATAATAAACCAACCTCATCCTTACCTTGCTGACGCAGTCCAAATAACAAAGGTCCCACAAAGATTGCATGAACACAGCATCCACATAGTATGTGACTGCCCTGATCATTTGCCGGCAATACACTGACTCAGTGTATTCCCGGCAAATGAGGTCAGTGCACGCGCAATGAGTATTCTCCCACGCTTGCAATGAGGTGAACTCAGTTCAATTAATTGTATGCGTGTGAAAATACTCACTGTGCATGCGGTGACCTGTTTTGCAGGGAATACACTGAGTGATTGTATTGCCGGCAAATGATAAGGGCAGTCACATACTATGTGGCTGCTCTGTTTATACAATCTTTGTGGGACCTTCGTTATTTGGACTGGGTTGGCAAGGTAAAGATGAGGTTGGTTTATTATTTTATTTTTATTAAAGGGGACCGTCCAACATACTTTAAATGGGACAGTTTCCATCCAAAACACATAAAAAAATTATAAATCTAATGTCTACAGCCAAGCCATCAGATGCAATCGGGTATGTTCCAACCCTATGGATAGAGACAAACACCTTGGTGGCCTCAAAGACTTTTTTGAATCAGGGCTACCATCCAAAAAAATTGAGAACCAGATTACAAGAGCCACCAGAATATCAAGGAATCACCTCCTACATTACAAAACTAAACAAAAAAGCAACCAGGTTCCTCTAGTAGTCACCTACAATCCCAATCTGGAGGCACTAAGGAGATATGCATGGAAACTACAACCCTTATTACAAAAAGATGCCCGATTACAATCCATATTTCCAGACCCCCCACTTTTGTGTTTCAGGCAGCCCCCAAATCAAAGAAGCATCATTGTCAGAAGCTCCCTGTATCTCCACCAGCTACAGGTACCTTTCCCTGCAACCATAAAAAATGTAAAATCTGTCCGTTTATAATGACCATAGACAAGATAAAATCCCCAATTCACATCAGAACTGCAATATCCCAGGTACTTTCAGCTGTATCACATCTAATGTAGTGTACTTAATTATATGTACCAACTGGGGTCTGTATGTAGGCGAGACAGGGCAAAAACTTAGCACAAGGATAAATCATCGCCACACAATAAAAGAAAAAAGAATAGATCTGCCTGTGTCCAAGCATTTTTGTCTCCCTGATCACAGCATCAAGGACATGAAATTACTGGTATTAAAAGGTAATTTCAAATCTCAGAGAGACAGAAGAGTCTGGGAATATAAACTAATGGTGACCTTTGACACCTTCAGAGCAGGAATGAATGTGTTGTATGGATTTATGTCATTCTACATCAACTAAGGAATGTGCCCATTAGACTTGTGGGGTCATCACAACACTAGACCCAGTCACAGGACAATAAAACCTTCACACTCCTCATCTATGAACTGCTAAAATATTTACACGCAGAACTGTTAGTAATAGCTCTGCTTTTCATCACCTTTCTCATCTACTGCATTATTTCTGTGTCCTATTGTGTATAAATATTTGACTTCATATTTTGGGGTATACTAGCCTGATGAAGAGAACTGAGTAGTCTCAAAAGCTTGCAACTTGTTACCATCTTTTCAGTTAGCCAATAACCCCTTTACCCCCGAGGGTGGTTTGCACGTTAATGACCGGGCCAATTTTTACAAATCTGACCACTGTCACTTTATGAGGCAATACCTCTGGAACCCTTCAATGGATCCTGCTGATTCTGAGACTGTTTTTTCGTGACATACTGTACTTCATGATAGTGGTAAAATTTCTTTTATATCACTTGCATTTATTGGTGAAAAAATCTGAAATTTGCCGAAAATTTTGAAAATTTCACAATTTTCAAAATTTGAATTTTTATGGCTTTAAATCAGAGAAATATATCACACAAAATAGTTGATAAATAACATTTCCCACATGTCTACTTTACATCAGCAGTTAGGGAGTTAAAAGTATTAAAAGTTGACCAGCGATTTCTCATTCTTACAACAAAGTTTGCAAAACCATTTTTTTAGGGACCACATCACATTTGAAGTGACTTTGAGGGGCCTTTATGACAGAAAATACCCAAAAGTGACACCATTCTAAAAACTGCACCTCTGAAGGTGCTCAAAACCACATTTAAGTAGTTTATTAACTCTTCAGGTGCTTCACAGGAATTTTTGGAATGTGGAAGAAAAAAATGAAGATTTAACTTTTTTCACAAAAATGTTACTTTAGACCCAAATGTTTTTATTTTTGCAGGGGTAACAGAAAAAATGGACCCCAAAATTTTATGTCAAAATTCCCCTGAGCACGCAGATACCCGTTACGTGGGGAAAAAACACTGTTTGGGCGCACAGCGGGGCTCAGAAGGGAAGGAGCCATTTGACTTTTTGAATGTAAAATTTGCTTGAATAATTAGCGGACGCCATGATGCGTTTAGAGAGCCCCTGATGTGCCTAAACAGTGAAAAACCCCAATAAGTGATACCATTTTGGAAACTAGACCCATGAGGAAACTTATCTAGATGTGTGGTGAGCACCTTGAACCCCCAGGTGCTTCACAGAAGCTTATAACATGGAGCCGTGAAAATAAAATGTCCACATTTTTCCCACAAAAATGTTTTTCAGCCCCCAGTTTTGCATTTTCATAAGGGTAACAGGAGAAATTGCACCATGCAACTTGTTGTGCAATCTCTCCTGAGTAAGCCGATACCCCATATGTGAGGGAAAACTACTGCTTTGGCGTACAGCAGGGTTCGGAAGGGAAGGAGCGCCATTTGACTTTTTGAAAGTAAAATTTGCTGAATAATTAGCGGACGTCATGTTGCGTTTGGAGAGCCCCTGATGTGCCTAAACAGTGGAAACACCACATAAGTGACACCATTTTGGAAACTAGACCCCTCAGGGAATTTATCTAGATGTGTGGTGAGCACATTGAACCCCCAGGTGCTTCACAGAAGTTTATAACATGGAGCCATGAAAATAAAATTTTCACATTTTTCCCACAAAAATGTTTTTCAGCTCCCAGTTTCGCATTTTCATAAGGGTAACAGGAGAAATGGCACCATTCAATTTGTTGTGCAATCTCTCTTGAGTAAGTCAATACCCCATAAGTGGGGGAAAACCACTGCTTTGGCGTACGGCAGGGTTCGGAAGGAAAGGAGCGCCATTTAACTTTTTGAATGTAAAATTTGCTTGAATAATTAGCGGATGTGCCCCTGATGTGCCTAAACAGTGGATAACCCCCACAAGTCATACGATTTTGGAAACTAGACCCCTCAGGGAACTTATCTAGATGTGTGGCGAGCACCCTTAACCACCAGGTGCTTCACAGAAGTTTATCACATGGAGCCGTGAAAATAAAAAAATCTAACTTTTTCCACAAAAATGATCTTTTAGCCCCAAATTTTTTATTTTCACAAGGGTAAGAGGAGAAAATAGGACCTAAAAACTGTTGTGCAATTTCTCCTGAGTACGCCAATACTCCATATGTGGGGAAAATACACTGTTTGGGCGCACATCAGGGTTCAAAAGGGAAAGGAGCACTGTGTGACTTTTTGAACGCAAAATTGGCTGGAATCAAGAGTGGACGCCATGTTGCATTTCAGGAGTCTCTGATGTGCCTAAATAGTGGAAACCCCCCCCCCCCACAACTGACTCCATTTTGGAAACTAGACCCGTCAAGGATTTTATCAAGGGGTATAGTGTACATTTTGAACCCAGAGGTAAGACAGAATTTGATAACATTAGGTCATCATATTGAATAAGTCATTAGTCTTGAGCGTAAGTGCTCGCTACTTGAGTTTGCATCGGGTACTCGGGTATGCACCATGTATCACGGGTGCTCGAGTGACATGCTCGAGTACCTGCATGTTTCACGGTTGTTAGACACCCAAGAAAAAACATTCGGGGATCGCTCATGCATGGCAGGGGATCCCAGCAATGTTTTTTTTGGCCGCAAAGCATATGGGGCAGAGACTCGAGCATGTCACTCAAACACCTGCGATACTCAGTGCATACCCGAGCACCCGATGCAAACTCAAGTAGCGAGCACTTGCGCTCAACACTGGTCGCCATATCGACATCATTTTTTTTTTCTTTACTTTTGAAAAAATCCAAAATTTAACCCCAACCAAAATACAACCCCAACCCTAGCCCAACCATAACCCCAACCCTAGCCCAACCCTAACCCTAGCTCAACCCTAACCCTAGCCCAACCCTAACCCTAGCTCAACCCTAACACTAGCCCAACCCTAACCCTAGCACAACCCTAACCCCAACCCTAATACAACCCTAACCCTAGCACAACCCTAACCCTAAAGTTTATTTTTTTACACCGTTCCTCGTGTGGTATAAGTGATTAGACTACTTCATTCTTCAGGTCGTTGCGATTACAGCGATAACAGATTCATATCAGGTTTTTATGATTGACGTCTGTCACATACTAAAAAGCCCTTTTTTTTTTTTTTGCGAAGACTAGTATTTGCATCACCATATTTTGAGAGCTATAAATTTTCCATACTTTGGCCGATAGAGTCATGTGACAGCTTGTTTATTGCGGGAGAAGTTGACATTTTTATTGGCACCATTTTCGGGCATGTGACATTTTTTGATCGCTTTCTATTCCGATTTTTGGGAGGCAGAATAAACAAAATTCAGGAATTGTTTTTATGGGTTTTTTTTTTATGCATCTCCGTGTGTGGTAAAATTGATAAGGCAGCTTCATTCTTCAGGTCAGTGGTACCAAATTTATATAATTTTTTTAATGTTTTGGCACTTTTACACAATAAAAACTATTTTCTAGAAAAAAAAAAATGTTTGTATCGCTTTATTCTGAGAGCTATAACTTTTTTATTTTATGGATGATGGAGCTGTACAGTGGCTTGTTTTTTGTGGGACAAGATGACATTTTCAGCGGTACCATTTTTATTTACATTGGTCTTTTTGATCGCAAGTTATTCCATTTTTTGTTTGGCGGTATGATGATAAAGCATTGTTTTTTGCTTCATTTTTTATTTTTATTTTTTACTGTGTTTACTAAAGGGGTTAACTAGTGGCACAGTTTTATAGGTCAGGTCGTTCCGGACGTGGCGATTCCAAATATGTGTACTTTTATTGGTTGTTTTTTTCTTCATAATAAATAAATATTATGGGTTCAATATATTTTTATTTTTTGGGGATTTTTTTTTCATTTTTTTAAATATTTTTTATATTTTTTTTTTTTTCACTTTCTTGCACTTTTTTTTACTTTTACACATTGTCCCACTATGAGACTATAGAGAGCAGCAGCTCCCTATGCCATGCAGCCTGTCAGCGCTGCACACAGGGCTCATGCACTGCGCATGACCAAGGTAACGTCCTGCCTCCGGGTGACCCCGATGTTGTCATAACTGCATCGGGTCGTCATGACAACATCCAGAAGCTGCCGCAGACATCGGTGGATGCCGGCAGGAGATGAGTATAGCGATCACCTCCCCCCTTGCCCCTGCAATGCTGGGATCAATTTCGATAGCAGCATTGCGGGGCTTAATATGCAGGGAGCGGTGCGGGTGCAATCGGCGCATGCGTAATAGTATGTATCTGGTCCATAAGTCCCAGGGCGCAGCTACGTACTATTACTGACCTCGTCGGAAAGGGGTTAAAAGGTATCAACCACTGAGGACTCTCAAATCTAAATATTTCTCTATCTATCTATGAATCTATTTATCTATCTTTATATCTATCCATATATCTATTATTTACCTATGTATCTATCCATATATCTATCTATCCGTATATCTATTAATCTATTTGTGTATCTATCCATATATCTATTATCTAGCAATATATCCATATATCTAACTATTATCTATCTATAAATCTATTTATCTACATATCTATTTATCGATCTATTATCTATCTAGATATCAGTATATCTATATATCCATATATCTATCTATTATCTATCTTAGATAATTAGATAGGTCAACAGATAATAAATACATATATGGATAGATAAATAAATAGATAATAGATCCATAGATATATGGATAGCTAGATATATACACACATGGTCAAAATTGTTGGTACCCCTCGTTTAATGAAAGAAAAACCCACAATAGTCACAGAAATAACTTGAATCTGACAAAAGTAATAATAAATTAAAAATCTATGAAAATGAACAAATGAAAGTCAGAAATTGCTTCTCAACCCTGTTTACACAGAAGTTTTAAAAAAATTAAACTCCTGAAATAGGCCTGGACAGAAATGATGGTACCCTTAACTTAATATTTTGTTGAACAACCTTTTGAGGGAATCACTGCAATCAAACGATTCCTGTAACGGTCAATGAGACTTCTGCCCCTCTCAACAGGTATTTTGGCCCACTCCTCATGAGCAAACTGCTCCAGTTGTTTCGTGTTTGAAGGTTGATTTTTCCAGACGTCATGTTTCAGCTCTTTCCAAAGATGCTCAATGGGATTTAGATCAGGGCTCATAGAAGGCCACTTCAGAACAGTCCAATGTTTTACTCTTAGCCATTTTTGCGTGTTTTTAGCTGTGTGTTTTGGGTCATTATCCTGTTGCAAGACCCATGACCTGCAACTGAGACAAATCTTTCTGACACTGGGCAGCACATTTCTCTCTAGAATCCCTTTATAGTCTTGAGATTTCATTGTAGCCTAAACAGATTCAAGATACCCTGTGCCAAATGCAACAAAGCAGCCCCAGAACATAACAGAGCCTCCTCCATGTTTCACAGTAGGGACAGTGTTCTTTTCTTAATATGCTTCATTTTTCCATCTGTGAACATAGAGCTGATGTGCCTTGCCAAAAACTTCCATTTTTGTCTCATCTGTCCATAGGACATTCTCCCAGAAGCTTTGTGGCTTGTCAACATGTAGTTTGGCAAATTCCAGTCTGGCTTTTTTGATTTTTTTTCAACAATGGTGTTCGCCTTGGTCGTCTCCCATGAAGTCCACTTTGGGTCAAACAACGAAGGATGGTGCGAACTGACACTGATGTTCCTTGAGCTTGAAGTTCACCTTTAATCTCTTTAGAAGTTTTCCTGGGCTCTTTTGTTACCATTCGTATCATCCGTCTCTTTGATTTGTCATCAATTTTCCTCCTGCGGCCACGTCCTGGGAGGTTGGCTACAGTCCCATGGATCTTAAATTTGTGAATAATATGTGCAACTATAGTCATAGGAACATCAAGCTGTTTGGAGATGGTCTTATAACCTTTACCTTTAACATGCTTGTCTATAATTTTTTTTCTAATCTCCTGAGACAACTCTATCATTTGTTTCCTCTGGTCCATGTTGAGTGTGGTACACACCATGTCACCAAACAGCACAGTGAGTAGGCCTAAATACAGGCCCACTGACTGATTACAAGATTGTAGGCACCTGTGATGCTAATTAGTGGACACAACTTCATTTAACATATCCCTTTTGTCACATTATTTTCAGGGGTACCATCATTTCTGTCTAGGCCTATTTCATGAGTTTAAGTTTTAAAAAAATTCCGTGGAAGCAGAGTTGAAAAGCAATGTTTGACTTTCATTTTTTCATTTTCATAGATTTTTAATTTATTATTACTTTTGTCAGATTCAAGTTATTTCTGTGACCATTGTGGGTTTCTCTTTCATTAAACGAGAGGTACCAACAATTTTGACTATGTGTGTTGATAATATATAATAGATAGATATACAGATAGATAATGACACGGGGTCCCCCTATTTTAACAGCTAGCAAAGGCTATGCAGACATCTGTGGACTGATATTAAAAGCCTAGGAAGGGACCATGAATATTGGCCCCCTCCGAGGCTAGAAAGAGAAGCCCTCAGCCGTCCCAGAATTCTGGCACTTAGCCTCGCTCTACCCACTGCCCTGTAGCGGTGGCGGTGGGGTTATAGGGTTGGGGTTGATATCAGCTTATAATGCCAGCTGACATCAAACCCAGGTTAGTATTGCAGAGGCCCCCCCATTACTAACCCCATAGTGAAGGTAAAATGTAAAATAAAAACACTCACAACCAGAATAAAATATTTTATTTGAAATAAAGACAGGATTCCTGTAATATTCTAAATTAAACCATACTTACCATCTTGGCCATTCCAGCTGAAGCCAACGTCCCCTGTAACAAAATAAAATAAACCAACCTCATCCTTACATTTCCGACGCAGTCCAAACAACAAGTGTCCCACGAAGATTCCATGAACAGAGCAGCCACATAGTATGTGACTGCTCTGTTCATTTGCCGGCAATACACTGACTCAGTGTATTCCCGGCAAAACAGGTCACCACATGCGCAGTGAGTATTTTCCCACGCGTGCAATGAGTTGAACGGGAATAAAGGTGTAGGTAAGTATAATGTGTTTTATTTTTATTATAATATTTTTTTAATAATTTAATTTTTTTTTTACTTACAGCAGAGCACAGGCGCCAGTGGATTGGAGACTACTGCTCCCATCCAGCGGCGTCTGTATCTGCTGCTTCCTATGGCAGGAGGTGCCAGCTAATGGTGGTAGTACCATCAGCTGGCACCTATGACCCGCGGTAAGCTTTTTACCGCCGGGTCACTGCCACAGCGCTCTGCAATTACCGCCGATCAGAGCCTGTGTCTCCTGTGCTGCCACGCAAATGACAGTGCTGGATACCAGGTAAATTCGGATCCCCCATTCACATGAATGGGGTCCGTGTTTGGGGTCTGGGTACTGTTCTGGTACCCGAACTTTAAAAAAACTGTTCGGTGTTTGACTATATTAGCCGAACTCTTAACACTGACAGGTTCACCCATCACTAACCATATAATGTACTGGAAAACAGGGAAAAACTTCCAAGTATAGTGAAACTGCAAAAAAGTGCAATTCCACAAATGTTTTGGGCTTTTTTCTCTACCATGTTCACTGAATGGTAAAACTAACCTGACATTAAGATTATCCGGGTCATTACGAGCTTGAAGATACCAAACATGTGTGCATTCTTATTTATTTAAGTGGTGAAAAAAACAATTTAAAAAATTTTTCCGAGACCTGTAGTGTCTCCATTATTCGGGATCTGGACCCGGGTGAGGGCTCATTGCTTGCGTGCCAAGCTGACGTTTCTACTGATACTATTTTGGGTTAGATACAATGTTTTGATCGCCTGTTATTGCATTTTAATTTTTTTCTCATTTCGCCGTTTACTGATCAGATTAATTCTCTACTTGATAGATCGGGCGTTTCAGAACGTGGCAATACCAAATATGTGTATTTTTTATTGTTTTGTTTTGAATGGGACAAAAAGGGGGGTGATTTGTACTTTTATATGATCTTTTTTTAAACTTTTTTTTTTTTTTTACTTGCTTTAATAGTTTGTTCAGGAGATGTGAAGCTGCTATCATTTTTGAGATTTTCCCAAGTTTAAACCATAATGTCTTAGTCGCCTCACCTCAGAATGGCAGTTAGGATTACTAAAGTTTAATTAAATTACTGATGTGTGTAAAGTAAACATTGCCTGACTGTAACATCCCTGGCGGCGTGCTTGCATAGTGCACCACCTCCCACTATGCAAGACTGCAATCTTACCTGTCAGTCCAGCCTACAAACCTTGCTTCATCCAGTTCATGCTGTGTGCATATCTTTTGACTGACTGCTTAGGGCGGCGGCCCGGTTACTTCCTGATTCTTATAGCTGCTGTGGGCACACTCCTAATGCGTCTCCAGCCTATTGCTGTGAGTCACTGGATATTTAAACCCCCTCCACCCAGAAGGAGGTGCCTGAGCAACACTAACATTCAGTGTGCTCCTTGACTCTGAAGTTGCCAGGTCCAGTTCTGCTTCTTGTCTGTTTCCGCCACTATGGGGGCTGCATTCCCAGACCTGTTATCTGTGACTTCTAGTATGTTTCCGCCACTCTGGGGGCCGTATACCCAGGCTCGTTCCTGTATCTCGTTGCAGTATCAGTTCCAGTCTGAACTGTCTCTTAGCCTGTTACCTGTTTTGTCTCTATGTCCGTACCCTCCCTTTTCCTGCAGTGTCTGAACCTGCACCTAACTCCAACTCGTTGTCTCTGTACTTCTGTTTGTGAGTTTTGTGTCCACTCGCTACTTCATAGGAAGTACCTTGTGTGTATCTGGTTCTGCTAGTCCCTTTTCCCTTCCTTCATATCTTCCCGTATTTTCCTTGTCCACCGCACCTGCGGTTTCGCTCCGCTCGACTTGCCCACCGCTCAGGCGGCTTCCCTCTGCTCTGCCTTACCCACCGCTCCGGCGGCTTCTCTCTGCTCTGAATTGCTCACCGCTCCGGCGGCTTCTCTCTGCTCTGCCTTGCTCACCGCACCAGAGGTTTCTCTCTGCTCTAACTTGCCCACCGATCCGGCGGCTTCTCTCTGCTCTGCCTTGCTCACCGCACCAGAGGTTTCTCTCTGCTCTAACTTGCCCACCGCTCCGGCGGCTTCTCTCTGCTCTGCCTTGCTCACCGCACCTGGGGTTTCTCTCTGTTCTGACTTGCCCACCGCTCCAGCGGCTTCCCTTTGCTCAGCCTTCCCCACCGCTCCGGCGGCTTCTCCCTGCTCTGACTTGCCCATTTTCTCTGCTCTGCCTTGCTCACTGCACCAGCAGTTTCTGTCTGCTCTGCCTTGCTCAGCGCTCGGGCGGCTCCCCTCTGCTCTGCCTTGCTCACCGCTCCGGCGGTTCCCCTCTGCTCTGCCTAGCCCACCGCTCCGGCGGTTCCTTTCTGCTCTGCCATGTTCACCGCTCCTGCGGTTTAGTTGTGCTCTGCTTGCTCACCGCTCCGGCGGTTCCCCTCTGCTCTGCCTAGCCCACCGCTCCGGCGGTTCCTCTCTGCTCTGCCTAGCCTACCGCTCTGGCGGTTCCTCTCTGCTCTGCCATGTTCATCGCACCTGCGGTACCACTCTGCTCTGCCTTGTCCTCCGCTCCGGCGGTTTCGCTTTACTCTGCTTGTCTACCGCATCTGCGGCTCTGTTCCTGTCTCCCAGTCTGTACTGAACTCTATCCAGCCTGCGCTCCAACCTGCTAGTACCCACCTGTCTACACTCCAGCCATGTTTGCCAGTATTTCCCTGTCTGCACTCCAGCCGTGCTTGCCAGTACCCACCTGTCTGCATACCAGCCGTGCTTACCAGTAACCCCCTGTCAGCATACCAGCCATGCCTGCCAATACCCACCTGTCTGTATGACAGCCTAACCTGCCTGTTCCTGCATTCCCTGGTGTGGGTCAAGAGCTGTGACCGGGATCTGACCTGGAGTAGCACCTGGTCCCTCTGCTCGGTTCCTCCTTGGTTCATGGAGTCGTTAGCCGCCATGCGACCTTGGTCGGATCAGGTAGATACTTAGTTACGCCCCTCCAGGCACTTCTCGGTTCATTATACAGTGGGATCACTAATCACGCTCATGCCAGTCAGTCCGGGCGCGAGCGTAACACTGACCAAGATGTGAAATTGAACATTACCTGACCAACTGGAGGGCCGACCAATGCATGAAATTAAACAGTGTGCTAAAAACTCAATGCTCTGCTAATGTCACGCCAGGTGTGGGAAAGACTTAGTACAACACAAAGGGAAGAGGGAAAGGGATCCCAGACTCTAGGGAAAGGGGGAAAGTGGAGACCTCTTAGGTTGAGCTAGCTTCACCCTGTCTCCCCTAACGTCCCTGTATTGATTCTGCAACAATCGCCGCACCCGTACCTCGCCCTGTCTTTCCCTGGCGTATGGCTAGGGAAGGAATATGAGCCCTACTAGATCCACTAAACACTATAGACAACAAGGGTACACAAACGGGGAAATTGGTTAGCTTTAGACAACTCCAGATAAATGCACATACGTCCTCAAGCTCCAGAAAGGACGAACTACTGCTCTTGCTAAGCCTTCACAAGTAATCAAGGACTGCACGGATCTTCACCGGTTCCATCCGGAAACCTGAAGACAACAAGTACCCCAAAAACTGCACCTCCTGAACAGCAAAAACACATTTTTCCAGTTTAGCATAAAGTTTGTTATCCCTTAATATCTGGAGTACCTGCTTAACATGCCACCGATGTGTCTCAAAATCAGGTGAGTAAACCAAAATATAGTCCAGATAGACCACCACAAACCTCCCCACCAAATGATGAAAAATATAATTTATGAAATGCTGGAATACCGTAGGTGCATTGGTCAAACCAAAAGGCATAACCAAACTCTCAAAATCTCCTGTTTTCCATTCATCCCCTTCTGTGATTCAAACCAGATTATAGGCTCGTAGCAAATTGGGAAAGGGGAGAAAACGGTATGAGTAAAATTAATAAATCTTTATTTAATAATGTTAAAAACCTAATAATCCGTACATCCCATAGATGATGTATATTGAATCACGGTTAATATGAATTATAATCCTATAAAACCATGATACACTAGATTCCTGATAGGTTCAGACAGTGAATCGAATTACAAATAGAATAAATCCCTAGCCAATGTCCATTATAATTATTATGCCTAATAATTGACCGTATGCTGCAGAGTGCAGTGTTACAACGTTGCACGATACATATCTACCCCATTTTAGTTGTCAGCTTTATCTAGACCTGAAAGATCGCAGACATAGTTGAACTTCGAAATTGCCTCTCCCGCTGATCGCACTTACACATTTGTTGACAGTGTGGGAGAATCCGACAGCTGCACATGTGAGTCGAATCTGAGATCAAAGTAGGCAGATTGTTTGTTGGATCCCCTGTACAACCAGGGGATCATGATCCATATATATTATCTGCCTCCCCTGCTGACCGGTAATTTGTGTGCGAACAGCGTGAGAGGCTGCCTGCGGCATAGCTGAGCCGCACGTATACAGTTATATGAAAAGGTTTGGGCACCCCTATTAATCTTAAGCTTAATGTTTTATAAAAATTGGTGTTTTTGCAACAGCTATTTCAGTTTGATATATGTAATAACTGTTGGACACAGTAATGTTTCTGCCTTGAAATGAGGTTTATTGTACTAACAGAAAATGTGCAATCTGCATTCAAACAAAATTTGACAGGTGCATAAGTATGGGCACCCTTATCATTTTCTTGTTTTAAATACTCCTACCTACTTTTCACTGACGTACTAAAGCACTTTTTTGGGTTTTGTAACCTCATTGAGCTTTGAACTTCATAGCCAGGTGTATGCAATCATGAGAAAAGCTAATTAAAGTGGCCACTTGCAAGTTGTTCTCCTGTTTGAATCTCCTCTGAAGAGTGGCATCATGGGCTCCTCAAAAAAAACTGTCAAATGATCTGAAAACAAAGATTATTCAACATAGTTGTTCAGGGGAAGGATACAAAGAGCTGTCTCAGAGATTTAACCTGTCTGTTTCCACTGTGAGGAACATAGTAAGGAAATGGAAGAACACAGGGACAGTTCTTGTTAAGGCCAGAAGTGGCAGGCCAAGAAAAATATCAGAAAGGCAGAGAAGAAGAATGGTGAGATCAGTCAAGGACAATCCTCAGACCACCTCCAGAGAGCTGCAGCATCAACTTGCTGCAGATGGTGTCACTGTGCATCGGTCAACTATACAACGCACTTTGCACAAGGAGAAGCTGTATGGGAGAGTGATGCGAAAGAAGCCGTTTCTGCAAGCACGTCACAAACAGAGTCGGCTGAGGTATGCAAAAGCACATATGGAGAAGCCAATTTCTTTTTGGAAGAAGGTCCTGTGGACTGATGAAACCAAGATTGAGTTGTTTGGTCATACAAAAAGGCATTATGCATGGCGGCAAAAAAACACAGCAGTCCAAGAAAAACACTTGCTACCCACAGTAAAATTTGGTGGAGGTTCCATCATGCTTTGGGGCTGTGTGGCCAATGCCGGCACCGGGAATCTTGTTAAAGTTGAAGGACACATGGATTCCACTTAGTATCAGCAGATTCTTGACAATAATGTTCAAGAATCAGTGACAAAGTTGAAGTTACGCCGGGGATGGATCTTTCAGCAAGACAATGATCCAAAACACCGCTCCAAATCTACTCAGGCATTCATGCAGAGGAACAATTACAATGTTCTGGAATGGCCATCCCAGTCCCCAGACCTGAATATCATTGAACATCTGTGGGATCATTTGAATAGGGCTGCCCATGCTCGGCGACCATCAAACTTAACTGAACTGGAATTGTTTTGTAAAGAGGAATGGTCAAAAATACCTTCATCCAGGATCCAGGAAATCATTAAAAGCTACAGGAAGCGACTAGAGGCTGTTATTTTTGCAAAAGGAGGATCTACTAAATATTAATGTCACTTTTCTGGTGAGGTGCCCATACTAATGCACCTGACAAATTTTGTTTGAATGCAGATTGCACATTTTCTGTTAGTACAATAAACCTCATTTCAAGGCAGAAACATTACTGTGTCCAACAGTTATTACAGATATCAAACTGAAATAGCTGTTGCAAAAACACCAATTTTTATAAAACATTAAGCTTAAGATTAATAGGGGTGCCGAAACTTTTTCATATAACTGTATCTAAGCCGGCTAAGCCTGTGTTAATGCCTCCTTATCTTTACTGCGTACCGCAATAAAGGAGCTTCAGGCATAATTTAAGATCAACCACACAGACACAGTTAGGTGTAATAGTGTGTCCTGACAAATAAATCATTGTATAAAGGCTCATTATAATCACATCGATTAGACCTGTTAGGGTACGTGCACACAGTGCGGATTTGTTGCGGTTTTGACGCTGCAGAATTTCTGCACCATTTCTGCACCTAATATGCAAATTAGGTTACTTGCGGTTTTTACATGCGTTTTGCTGCATGCATTTTTTGATGCGGTTTTGCCGCATGCGTTTTTCATGTCTTCATGTTGAAATTAGAGAATAGGTTTTTTTTAAACAAACTTTATTGATCATCATGTAGCGTTTCTGTGTGCGTTTCCGCTGTGGAAACGCACATAAAACGCACATAAAACACACATGTGGTTTTTAAGCATGCGGATTTTCCTCATCTAATGCAAGTCTATGGGGAAAATCCGCATGCATTTCCGCAAGAGAAATAGACATGCTGCGGATCTGAAAAACGCACCTCATGTCAGCTTCCGCAGGTGCACAAAAATGCATAGTGGGCATGGGATTTCTTGAAATCTCATCCACTATGCTGTAACATCTGGCCGCTGCGATTTTGACACTGAATAAACACACAGCGTCAAAACCGCAGCAAAATTTGCACCGTGTGCACATAGTCTTACACTTCCTGCATATAATATGGGGAGTGTATTCCTTGGGTTAGGATAATGTGTTTATTATTAATTATATATTGGCTATATGAGCCTTCAATTTGACAAAAACCTTCTCCTGGATGAAGATACTAGAATAATCTAGTGCACTTTGATATAATTTACGGCATTTACTTTGAAAATATAAACCCAGCCATTATCCCCTTCACCCAGAAGCCTGTTTTCACCTTCCTGACCGGGCCATTTTTTTTAATTCTGACCACTGTCACTTTATGAGGTAATTACTCTGGAACGCTTCAATGGATCCCCCTGATTCTGAGATTGTTTTTTCATGACATATTGTACTTCATGATGGTGTTAGAATTTATTTGATATGACTTACATTTATTTGTGAAAAAATCGGAAATTTGGTGAAAATTTTGCAAATTTCAAAATTTTAATCTTTATGTACTTAAATCAGAGAGATGTGTACACAGTACGCAGACATATGCGCGCGCACACACAGTACGCAGACATATGCGAGCGCACACACGGTACGCAGACACGCACGCACACACAGTACGCAGACATATGCGCGCGCACACACGGTACGCAGACACGCGCACGCACACACAGTACGCAGACATATGCGCGCGCACACACGGTACGCAGACACGCACGCACACACAGTACGCAGACATATGCGCGCGCACACACGGTACGCAGACACGCGCACGCACACACAGTACGCAGACATATGCGCGCGCACACACGGTACGCAGACACGCGCACGCACACACAGTACGCAGACATATGCGAGCGCACACACGGTACGCAGACACGCACGCACACACAGTACGCAGACATATGCGCGCGCACACACGGTACGCAGACACGCGCACGCACACACAGTACGCAGACATATGCGCGCGCACACACGGTACACAGACACGCGCACGCACACACGGTACGCAGACATATGCGCGCGCACACACGGTACGCAGACATATGCGCGCGCACACACGGTACGCAGACATATGTACACATACAGACATACACATAGATAAAACAGACAAATATATATACACAGTCATATACACTGACATTCACATACATGCACTCACACAGACCCATTACTAATATTTTTAATATGGGGATTGGGGAAGCCTCACTCACCTGTCCCCGGTCCAGTGTCCTGTCCAGCAGCTCCTCAGGTATGGGGCAGTGCAGGGCCCCCGGCGTGTCACACACTTCATGGCCCTGGAACATCAGAGGGGCCCACTTGCTCTCGGGTCCGGGCCCCTCCCGCCCATCTGTGCAGGACCTCCGACGGTGTTTGATTGCCGGCACTCCCCTAGACATGGCCGCGCGCTGTGCGGTTGTGTCTGCTAGTAATGACGCGGCAGGGGCGACACACAAGCACAATTAAAGGTGCAGTGCCGTCGACCCTGCCGCGTCATTACTAGCAGACACAGCCGGACAGCGCGCGGCCATGTCTGGGGGGAGTGCCGGCAATCAAGCAGCGCCTGCGTCACTGAACAGGTGCCGAGGAAGCGGCCAGGGCCCCGACAGTGAGTGGGTGTGTGGGCCCGGCCCCGACAGTGAGTGGGCGGGTGGGTGTGTGGGCCCGGCCCCGACAGTGAGTGGGCGGGTGGGTGTGTGGGCCCGGCCCCGACAGTGAGTGGGCGGGTGGGTGTGTGGGCCCGGCCCCGACAGTGAGTGGGCGGGTGGGTGAGTGGGCCCGGCCCCGACAGTGAGTGGGCGGGTGGGTGTGTGGGCCCGGCCCCGACAGTGAGTGGGCGGGTGGGTGTGTGGGCCCGGGCCCCGACAGTGAGTGGGCGGCTGGGCCCCTCTAATTTTCCAGGGCCCCGGCACTTGCCCGGGTACGCCGGGTGCTGACGCCGGCCCTGGTGCAAAGCTCAGAAGGGAAGAAGCACCATATTACAGTTCAGATTTTGTTGGACTAGTTTGTGGGTGCCATGTCACATTGGTAGAGCCCCTAACGTGCCAGATCAGCTGAGCCCCCCCATAAGTGACCTAATTTTACAAACTACACCTCTCAATGAATTCATCTAGGGGTGTAGTGATCATATTGACACCACAGGTGTGTCACATAATTTTATACCACCGGGCAGTGAAGAAAAAATAATTACAGTTTTACCACTAAAATTTTGTTTTAGCCCCAGATTTTACATTTTCACACTGGAAAATGGGTAAAAATGACACCAAAATTTGTCCCACAATTTCTGCAGAATGTAGAAATACCCCATATATGGCTGTACAGTACTGCTTAGCCATACGGCCATACGGTAAGACTCGGGAGGGACGGATCACATTTTGCCTCCTGGGAGCAGATTTTCCTAGAATAGTTTGCGGATTCCATATACAGAGACCCTATAAGAGCAGAATCCCCCTCAAGTGACCCCATTTTGGAAATTATACCCCTTTGTGAATTTATCTACAGTTGTAGTGACGATTTTGACTCCATGTGTGTTTTCCAGAAACAAGCATAGTGGATGTTGCTAAGTGAAGATTGCAAACTGCTGTTGTAGTGACCAGTACACTGTAGTGAACAGTACGTTGTAGTGACCAGTACATTATGCCCAGCTCGTTCTTCTGAAGACATGCACCCATTAATTAGGCAGTCTCTCATTGCTACAGGAATGCCAAACATGTGGACGCTAACTGCGGTTTAGACACATCCTGGAGCTCAGAAGGAGGGGGACATTTGGATTTGAGAGCGCTGGATTTCTTTTGGAGGGCGAGGAGCCATTTTGTTTTTCCAGAGCCTTTGTGCTACCAATATTGTGGAAGCCCCTATATTATTGTTAACAGATGACGGACCTGAGTGGGAGCTTTTTTGTAAATGGAACTGAAGCTTTTATTGGGAACATTTTACATAACATTTTGGATCACGTTTTTCGTGCGCTCCACTATAATGAGGCAGCAGAGTTCGTCTGGACTCCGTCTGGCCTCTGTTCAGCGTCGTCTTTCTTTTCAGAAGTGTATAGAACTCTGGCTGACGGCACTTTTATGCATGCCTAATAAAAAGACGGACACCGTGGGATCACAGGTCCTATGGCGTCCACAGTGCCTCCATCTGTCTCATTACAGGGAATCTTCCGCCGGGGGTTCCGTCTCAATCACATATTTCAGAGATTTACACAGAAACCCCGGTGTAAACGCTCAGCACAGTCCACCGGATAAATGTATGCTGAGCAATCTTTGGGAGGCAGAATGAATAAATCAACAGCATGTGAAGAATAGGTTTTATATAATTTTTATGCCTTTCCTCGTGCGGTATAAGTGATTAGACGACTTTATTCTTCGGGTTGGTGCGATTACAGGGATAACAGATTTATATGAGGTTTTTATGATTGACAGCTGTCACACACTAAAAGACGCTTTTTATTGTAAAAACAAGTTTTTGCATCGCCATATTTAGCGAGCTATAATTTTTCTATATTTTGGCCAACAGAGTCATGTAAGGGCTTGTTTTTTGTGGGATGAGTTGACGTATTCATTGGTACAATTTCGAGCACGTGACATTTTTTGATCGCTTTCTATTCCATTTTTTTGGAGGCTGCATGAACAAAATCCAGCAATTCAGGAATTGTTTTTTTGGGGATTTTTTATGCCGTTCCGCGTGTGGTAAAATTGATAAGGCAGATTTATTCTTCGGGTCAGTACGATTACAGCGATACCACATTTATATCTCTTTTTATGTTTTGGCGCTTTTAAACAATTAAAACTATTTTATAGAAAAAAATTATTATTTTGGCATCGCTTTAATCTGAGAGCTGTAACTTTTTTATTTTCTACTGATGGAGCTATATGGCGGCTTGTATTTTGCAGGATAAGATGATGTTTTCAGTGGTACAATATTTTTTTACAGGCGTCTTTTTGATCACGTTTTATTCCACTTTTTGTTCGGAAGTATGATGAAAAAGAACAATTTTTTGCCGTGTTTTATACCTTTTTTTATGGTGTTCATTGAAGGGGTTAACTAGTGGGAAAGTTTTATAGGTCGGGTCGTTACGGACGCGATACCAAATATGTGTACGTTTATTGTTTTTTTTACACAGATAAATATATTTATTGGATTAATATTTTTTCTTTTCTTTCTTTATTTTGTGATTTTTAAAAAAAATATTTTTAGAATTTTTATTAAATGTTTTATTACTTTTTTTACATTGTCCCAGGGTGGGACATCAACTTCAAACTGTCAGATCGCTGATCTGATGCTCTGCAATGCATCTGCACTGCAGAGCATCAGAGCAGCGTCTGACAGGAAGGAAAGAGGCGTCTCAGCTCCTGCTCTCTGAGCAGGTGCTGACAGGCCACCTTCCTGCAGGACCCTGAAAGACCCCGCGGCCATCTTGGGACCGGGGGTCACCAAAGAGACCATCAACATAACGCGATCACATCGCGTTGTGTTGATGGGATCACAGAGGGAGCCCACTCCCTCTGCGATGCCCTGCGATGTCGTTGTAACTACTGACAATGGCATCACAGGGGTTAAATGCCCGCGATCGGCTGACACCCGCATGTGATCGCGGCGGCGCTCCCGCAGAGCAGTACATGTACGACGTATGTGGGGAAGGGGTTAATTATAAGTGACATTGGCTAGGGATTTATTCTATTTATAATTTGATTCACTGTCTGACCCTATCAGAAATCTAGTGGATCATAGTTTATAGGATTATAATTCATATTAACCGTGATTCAATATACATCCTCAATGTACGGATTATTAGGTTTTTAACACTATTAAATAAAGATTTATTAATTTTACTCACACCCTTTTCCCCCCTTTTCCCTTTCCCTATTGCTACTTGTAATTTTGGTGGTATCCACCTTGTAAGTACTGTCTGATGAGATCAGACAATACTTTTGCCAGATTATAGGCTCCCATTAAATCCAACTTGGAGAAAACCTTAGCTACCTCAACCTGGCTGAACAAATCAGGAATCAGAGGAAGACAGTATGGATCGCGGATAGTAATTTGATTTAATTCCCAGAAATCTAAACAGGGATGTTGGCCATCATCTTTTTTTTTTTTCACAAAGAAGACCCTGCCGCCATGGGCGAAGATGAGGGTCTGATATGTCCCTTCTCCAGACTTTCCGCAATGAAATACTTCATGGCTTGTCTCTCAGGGGCACAAAGGTTATACAGTCTGGACTTCGGTAGTTTAGCTCCGGGGGTCAGGTTAATAGAGGACAGTCATAAGCTCGATGAGGAGGCAAAACCTGACACCAGCTCACAGAAAAAACATCTTCAAAAACAGACCAAAAAGCAGGTAATATTTCCGTAGAGACAGTAGCAAGGGAGATATCTAAACAGTTTTCATGGCAGTAATCTCCCCATTCAATAATCTCGCCGGTTTGTCAATCCACCAATAGATTATGTTTAACAACCCAAGGTATACCCAAAACAATCCGTGTGGGAAGATTGTCCAGGACATAGCAAGGAATTATTTCACAATGAACTGACCCCACCCTCAGTTTTACATTATATATAATCTGAGTAAATGCTTTCTGTGCAAGTGGCGCTGAGTCGATGTCAAAACTGGAAATAGGTTTATCTAAAATACAGCAAGCAAGACCATGAATCTTCACAAACTCAGCATCAGCCATGCTGACTCCAGCTCCACTGTCAAGAAGCAGAGACATTTTCTCGGTTTTGCTCTCTAGTACCACCTCTGCTGTCAGGACAAACTGGAAACTGCAGTTTGGTCACAAATGCACCCCTTGTTTATCCAACTCCAGACTAGCAAGAGTTAATAGAGTCTCCTTTTGTTTAGAAATTGAAGGAGAGGTCCCAACAAAATGTCCTTTTTTCCCACAAAAAAAAGACACCTTTTTTCTTGTGAATCTCCAGAGAGATGTATGATGCAGAGACACCCCCTAACTGCATGGTTCCTCCACCTCCCCCAGTACTAGTTCACCTCCAGACCGCTCCCCCGGCAGAGGTACACAACTCCGACAAGAAGGCCCCAGAGAAGGCCGGTCTCACCCGTCTATCCCAAAGGCGTGTATCAAGACGTATGGCCAATGACATGTTTGCCTCCAACGACTGAGAGGTTTCATATACTGCCAAGGCATCTTTCAACCTTTCAGTAAGCCCCTCACAAAATTGACTTCTAAGGGCTGAGTCATTCCATTTGGAATCCATTGCCCATCTACGGAATTCCGAACTGTACGTTTCCACTGACCAATTCCCCTGCTCAAGGCGATGTAGCTTAGACTCAGCCAAGGCGACTCGGTCAGGGTCATTATAGATGAGCCCCGAAAAAACCCTCCACAGACTGGAGGCAAACCGAGTCCTGCAGTAAAGAAAACACCTACGACTGAGGATCTTCCAGCAGTAGAGAGATCACAATTCCAACTCGTTGCTCCTCATTTATGGAGGAGTAAGGACGAAGTTTAAAATACAGTTTGCATGCCTCCTTGAATACAAAAAACTTGTTCCTACCTCCAGAAAACCTGTCCGGGAGGGCAACTTTGGGTTCAGTTTGGACAGGCCTACCTAAAGAGACCCCCACATCGGCGACCTGTAGCCGCTGGTGCTGCTGCTGTACCTCACCGTGGAGGTCATTCACCTCCAGGGACAACTTGTGCAGCCGCACGGTAAGCTCTGCAACTGAACTCATACCAAGGGAGAAAGGGAAAAAAAGTACATGCCTAAAAACAACAAAGTGTCAGTTTTCTTTTTTTTTCCTTTCAAAATGTGCTTGGCTGGTGATAATGTCACACCAAGTGTGGGAAAGACATAGTGCAACACAAAGGGAAGAGGGAAAGGGAGCCCAGACTCTAGGTAAAGGGGGGAAGTGGAGACCTCCTATCTGCAGCATCATATCTATCTAGTGTCACCCTGTCTCCCTTAATGTCCCTGTATTGGCTCTGCACCAATCGCCGTACGCGTGCCTCGCCCTGTCTTTCCCTGGCGTATGGCTATGGCTAGGGAAGGAAGGAGATGAGCACTAGTCGGTCTCCACTAAACACTATATACAATAAGGGTACACAAACAGGGGGAAATTGCTTAGCTTTAGACGACTCCAGACAAATGCGCATGCGTCCTCAAGCTACAGAGAGGACTAAGTACTACTCTTGCTAAACCTTCACAAGTAGTAATGAATATCATCGGCAACTCCCTCTGAAGCACAGCAGGTATTTATACAGACAGGCAGGGTGTTAATTAGACGGAGGTAGCCGCTGGGTCCTAGAGACAGCCTCTAAGAAGATGTCTGTAATGCCAAACGTAGAGATCTCCTGCAACCAACTGCAGGGCGACTGTCTGTCACTCTGACACACCCGTGACAGCTAATGTCTTAGATAAACTATACCTGACCAATACAACTTTCCAGGCGGTTACATTTGCAATTGTGTATTTTTCAGTAACTCATATGAACTTTTTTGTTCAGAGTAGTCACTTTTTTTTTCAGACATAAAAATCTTTTTTTATCCCAAATAGTTTCAGCAAATTAACCTTTTTTCCAAAAATGGTTTTATGATTTCACATATGTATTGCATTGCTGACGTAACACCTTCCATTGTTCATGCTTCTGTGATAGAAGCAAAGGTGAACTTTGGGATTCTGGAAAGCACAGCAAAAAAAAACATCCAGCAAAACTGTAACGTGTGAACATAGCCTTACGTCAAAGTACATAGTCTTTCATATTTTCAAGGAAATTTAAAATATACTGCATTTTAGGGCCTTTGAAGTGACTTTGAAGGGCCTCTTTATTGTAACATCCTAAAAGTTACCCCAGTTCAATGAATGGAGGCTTCAAAGTATTCAAATTTGCTAATCCTTAAGGTGCTTTACATTAATTAATGCAAAATGGAATCAAAAAATGAAAAATTCCATTAAGTCAAATTCCATTCAGATAGAATGTTACTTCAGACCCAAATTTTAGCCTGCACAATGTACTATGCAATTTCTCCTGAACGCAGCATTACCCCATATAGAGCATATATTTACATCTCATTAAGGGTATACAATTAAGTTTAAAAATTGCACATTTTTCTAAATTTTCAGAAAATTTGGAATACTTTAATAAATAACGACTAAACAACTGATCCAGTACGAACAGGTACAATGTTTTACAAAAACAAAATCACAATCTCAGAATCACTGACAGAAGCATTTTAAAGTTATTACCACAGAAAGTGACGTATCAGACTTGAAAAATGGGGCTGTCAGGAAGGTTAATGCTGATTACAAGACAGGGTTAAGAAACATGGAATGATAATGTACAGTACATACCTATTGGTGAAGGGTCCTCTTCCTCTTCCTCTGTAAAGTAATGAAACACTTATTAGTCAGGGTGAAAAAAAAATATACCGTATTTTTCGGATTATGAGACACACTTTTTTCCTCCAAAATTTTGGAGAAAAGTGGCGGGTGCGTCTTATAGTCCAAACTGTGTCCCATACTATATAACTATGGCTGTGGGTGGTGGGGGATGTGGGGGCAAAGGCAGCAGGGCACAGGAGGCAGCAGCTGCCTGCTGCAGCCTCCACTGTGCCCGCTGCTACAGAAAATGAATATTCAATTTCCTTAATAGCGCATACACTCTACCGGCTCCTGCTGTGCTCGGTCTGTGTGCCCGATATTAAAGTCCATGAATATTCACTACAATCCACTCCCATGGGTTGTAGTGAATATTCATGGTCTTTAATAGCGGCACACTGAAAGCCAGCCGCAACAGGAGCCGCGCTGCAGGTACAGTGTGTGCGCTATTAAGGAGAGTGAATGGTCACTGCTCCCCACGCACAGAATCCCAGCGCGGGGAGCAGTGACTATTCTGGCACAGCATATCACTGTTTGAGGGCACATGGAAGAGACGCCATGTGCGGCTCACACAGTGAGTGTCGGAAGAAGAGCGAGATGAAGCACTGAAGGAAAGAGGAGGTGAGTGTGATTGTTTATTTTTGTGTGTGCAGCGTGATGGGGATCAGGGGGTGCCAAGCATACCAGGATGGAGTGGTGCCAAGCATACCAGGATGGGGATCAGGGAGTGCTTTTCATACCAGGATGGGGATCAGGGGGTGCCATGCATAACAGGATGGGGATGAGGGGGTGCCATACATACCAGAATGGGGATCATGGGTGCCATGCATACCAAGATGGTGATCAGGGGTGGCATGCATACCAGGAAGAGGGATAAGGGGTGTCATACATACCAGGAAAAGGGATGAAGGGTGCCATACATACCAGGATGAGGGATGCCATGTAACCAGAAAGAGGGATGAAGGGTGCCTTGCATACTAAGATGAGGGGGGCCATGCATACCAGGATGAGGGGTGCCATGCATACCAGGATGAGGGGTGCATGCATACTTGGATGAAGGGTGCCATGCATATCAGGATGAGGGGTGCCTATCATACCAGAATGGGGATCAAGGGGTTCCATGCATACCAGGATGGGTGATTGGGGTGCCATGCATACCGGGATGGGGGATTGGGGTGCAATGCATACCAGGATGGGGATGAGGGGTGCCATGTATATCAGGATGGGGGTGAGGTATGCCATGCATATCAGGATGGGGGTGAGGGATGACATGCATATCAGGATGGGGATGTGGGCCATGTATAACAGGAAGGAGAGGGCCATGTATACCAGGGTGGGGGATATTAACAGAATTGGGGAACATTACCCCTATAATAGTGCCGACAGCAGAACCCCTCCCCCTTAACAGTGCATCATGACCACATTTTTTGCTTAAATTTTTTTTCTATTTTTCCTCCTCTAAAACCTAGGTGAGTCTTATGTTCCGATGCGTCTTAGGCTAAGTGCCCACGATGCAGAAATGCTCCGGATTTTATCTGCATCTCCTTGCCAGGAAAAACGCATGTGGATTTTACATGCGTTTTTCTGCCAGGTAGAAGCGTTTGTGAAGCGTTTTTGCATGCGTTTCCACATGCGGGTCGTAAAGCGCTTTACCAAGAGATTTTAGCATCACTTGGAAAAGTGCTTGAAAACTTGATCACACTATATAAATCCATGCAACCGGCATGGATTTATATAGTGTGACCAAGTTACGATGCTCCAAATGCAACATCAATAGTAAAAAAAAAGAATAAAATGGTACACTCACCTTCCGATGGCCCCCGATCTCTTTCTCCGGTGTCTTCGACGGCTCGTGGTGGTGTCGTCAGCGGTCGCATGACCTGTCACATGAGTAAATGACGTCATGGAAGGTCCTTTTACACCACCGCAAGCCGCCGAAGACACCGGACACCGTAAAGGAGACCGGGGGCCATCAGAAGGTGAGTATAATGTTCTTTTTTATTTTAATTCTTTTTTAACTACAGGTGCTATGGTACCCGGGTCTGAAGGAGAGTCTCCTCTTCTCCAGACCTGGGTACCATCCGCGCATTGAATCGCTCAATATCCGCATGTGTACATGTAGTCATGCGGATATTATGCGATTCAATGCAAGTCAATGGCGGCAATTACGCCACGTTTCCGCAAAATTAATGGATGTGCTGTGGATTTTTCCGCAATAATAAGCCGCAGCGGAAATTTCCGCAGCATGTGCACAGCACATGCGGATTATCATTGGGGACCATTGCAGACCTTCTACCAAGCGTTTTTTAAGGGTTTCCGCGGCGGAATTGCTGCTGCAGAAAAGCTTAAAAAACGCATAGTGGGCACACAGCCTTATAGTCCGAAAAATAAGGTATATATACTATGTATGCATATTATATATATATATATATATATATATATATATATATATATATATATATATATAGTGTATATACATATATATTTCATGCTCACCATAAATGAGTAGACACCATTTGAAAAGTCACAATTTCAAACATTTTGACAAGACTAAGCGTCACAGAACATTTTTGTAGGGATACTTTGTTCACATTGGTATGTGAATCTATCTGTAATGTGGAGCTGGCGCTGAGTCACTTTTTTAATAGCACTTTATTTGTCCATGTGTTATATACAGTATGTCATTTGGAATTTTTAATCCTGAATCATTAAAAGGTATTTTTTAAGTTTACAGAGTCTAATTTCTTGTAAAATACGAACATTTTTTTTATACCCAAAACAAGAAAGTAAGGTTAATATTATAACTTTCATGACAAAATCTTCAGTTGTACTCAAATTAGTTGATGCAAACATGAATACACCCCACATAAAAAAACACTACATCTAGTATTTTGCCTGACTTTCATGATTTCTAAAGACAGAAAGTCATCTAGGAGTTGAATAAACAACTTAGCGACAAAAAAAATGACCTTTTTAGAGCCTGGATGCTGCATGCAGCGTGATGCTCAACTTATCTCTTCAGAATTCCCCATAGGTGTTTCATTTGGGTTCAGATTAGAAGACATATTTGCACACAAGTGGAGAGAAAGAACCACATCGAATGACCAGCACACCTCCTAATCATATGATAAATATACAAAATCTTTATTCCAAGAAATATAAAGACATACTATACGCTTAAAAGCATTTAAAAAAACAAACATATATACACAGAAGAATCTTGCCCCTATAATAATCAAGGATATAGATTCAAACTCAAGGTAACGCAATGTAGCTCCAATGCTCCATTAGATGTACCCAACAAGTAGTCAAAACAAAATATAAAAAGGTTTTGAAATGCTGTAGAGAGAAGACTCAAATAATGAACAATTAGAATAATTTCATATATATTAGCAAATCCTGAACAGCAAGAATAGTATCATATGTATTAAAAAATAACAGAGTCTAGAGATATGGACATACCTACACAGTAGTAATTATTTCCCACTATAAATGCAAATATTAGAGTATCACTATACACAGTCTTGTGGAACCTGGCATATCATATATACTAGAAGACATACTTGGTCACTGAATCATTTTCACTCTGTTCTTCAAAAGTGCAACATATGAACATATGTGTGTTTTGGATCATAGCCATGTTGGAAAAATGTATGTCTAGTAAGAACTTGTGGTAGCATCTACTTTTTCAATATAGACCAGTACAATATGAAGTCATGATGCCTACAATGAAATGAAGCTCCCCGACATTAACTGCACCCATGCAGCCCCACATAAGGACACTGCAGCCACCAACATGTTTCACTGTAGGCATCATGCATTTTTCTAAATTCATATTTCCTAATCCATAATGACTACAGTAAACATGGTGGCAGCAGTGTCCTTAAGTGGAGCTGTATGAGTACTGCTGGTGTTGGGGAGCTACATTTCATTGAAGCTATCATGAGTTCAAAGATGTACTGCCCTATATTGAAAGAAAAGATGCAACCAAAACTCTGTGCCCATGGTAGACATACAAGTTTCCAACATGACAATGATCCAAAACACACATGTTGCCTTTCTGAAGAAGAACAGGGTGAAAGAGATTCAGTGTGCAAGAATTAATCTGAACCCAATCAAAAAACCTATGGTAAATTCTGAAAAGCCTGTTATGATCTGCTACAGGGACTAAGGAAAGAAAGGAGATCTGTCCCTACAATAGAACTAAACTAGATCCCTACAATGTAAAGGGGAACCTGATCCTGCGATCAGACCCGCTAAAGTCCTCGGCTAGTCTGTACGAAGACCTATAGATGTGAGGGAGGGATCCCTACAAGAAGTAGGGACTGGGATAAGTTGGACACCTCCTAGCAGAAATAGTAGCAGTCAAAGACAAACACACAACAAAAAGCATAGAGGTCAGAAGACCTAGCAAAACTAACAGAGAACGGCAACAGAGCACCAAGCTAGCTCAAGAGTAGTAAATACAATGAAGTCCAGCAAGGCCAGGAGGGCGGAGCCGGATTAAATAGGCAAAAATGGTCATGTGACCAGCAAACTAAAAAAAAACTAACAGGAGAGTTCTAACAGTACCCCCTCTTCTAAGAGGATCCTCCGGATCCCCTAGGCCCAGGCTTACCAGGAAACCTCCTGTGAAACGCTCTGACAAGTCTGGAAGCAGAAACATCATCTGCCCTCACCCATGAGTAATCCTCAGGTCCGAAACCCTTCCAAGCGACGAGATAGTGCAAACTCCCTCTATACCGTCTAGAATTTAGGATGCGGGAAATTTCATATTCCCCGTCCTCCACCACCGGAGGAACAGTGGCAGAGGCGTCACCATCCGACACATCAGATTTTTTCAACAGAGAAACATGAAACACCGGGTTAATATTCCAGGACGTAGGAACCTCCAACCTAACAGCAGATTGGTTAACTATCTGAAGTACATTAAAGGGCCCTACGAACTTGGGACCCAATTTTTTAGAAGGAATCCTCAATCGCAGATTCTTAGAGGACAACCAAACCATGTCACCAACAGCAAACAAAACCTCTTGCCGTTTCCTATCAAAGTACCTCTTAGATTTTTTGTTAGCCTCCTGAAGATTACCACGCATATCCGTCCAAACTCTCTCCAAATCACCAGAAAAACTCTCCTCCTCAGGCACAGCCGAAACCAATTTGGAGAATGACCCAAAACACGGATGTCTCCCAGAACAACAAAAAAAAGGCGAACACCCAGCAGAAGAGGATGTATGGTTGTTAAGAGCAAATTCAGCAAGTGGCAGAAACTCAGACCACCCCTCTTGATTGTCTGCCACAAAACAACGCAAGAACTGCTCAACATCCTGGTTCTTCCTTTCTGTCTGGCCATTAGACTCAGGATGATATCCGGATGAAAACGACAAATGAACTCCCAACCTGTCACAAAAGGCACGCCAAAAATGAGCCACGAACTGAGGTCCCCTATCAGAAACAATGTCAGTAGGAACACCATGTAGTCTGACAATTTCCTTGACAAAGGCCTTAGCGAGTGTCTTAGCGCAAGGCAGTTTGATGAAGGGAACCAAGTGACACATCTTGCTAAAACGGTCCACGACCACCCAGATGACCGTGAAACCTTCAGAGGGGGGAAGGTCAGTAATAAAGTCCATAGCCAGATGTGTCCAAGGTGCACTAGGAACCTCCAGAGGGCAAAGCAACCCCGCAGCAGGAGCATGCGAAGACTTGGATCTAGCACACACAGTACATTGGCGCACCCACTTAATGACTTCTTTCTGCCATCCAGGCCACCAAAAACTGCGACCCACAAGTCTCTTGGTCTCAGAAATTCCTGGATGACCTGTCAACCGAGACTCATGACACTCAACAAACAAATCTCTCCTAAAGGTCCTAGGCACAAACAACCTCCCATGGGGAGTGTTAGATGGGGCATTCTCCTGAGCTTTAAGAATCTCATCCTCCAAAACGGAGTCCAAAGCAGCAATCACAACACCTTCTTGTAAAATGCTCTCCTCTTCCTCCTCAACACCGACCATGGGAGAAAAGCTGCGAGACAAAGCATCCGCTTTAACATTCTTGGTACCCGGGATGTAAGTAACGGAAAAATTAAACCGCGAGAAAAAAAGTGCCCACCTAGCCTGACGGGCATTCAAGCGCTTGGCAGCATCAAGATAGATCAGATTTTTATGATCAGTGAAAACCTGAATGGGAAATTCAGCACCTTCCAAGAGGTGACGCCAGTGTTCAAATGCGAGTTTAATCGCCAGCAATTCCCGATTACCAATATCGTAATTAAGTTCAGTCTCAGAAAATTTTTTTGAAAAAAAGGCACAGGGATGTACTCCATCCTTGTTTTCCTGAGACAACACCGCACCGACCCCCACCGAAGAAGCATCAACCTCAACCAAAAACGGCTTAGTCACATCAGGCTGCATAAGGATGGGAGCAGAGGTGAACCTCTCCTTTAGAAACACAAAAGCTTCAATGGCCTCAGAAGTCCACTGAACCGCATTAGCAACTTTCCTGGTGAGATCGGTCAGCGGTTTGACAATAATAGAAAAAACTTTTATGAATTTTCTGTAATAATTGGCGAAACCCAAAAACCTCTGTATCGATTTCAAACCAATAGGCCTAGGCCATTCCTGCACAGCTTGAACTTTAACCGGGTCCATCTCAAAACCTTCACTGGAGATAATGTAGCTCAAAAAACTAATTCTCTGTACAGCGAACTCACATTTCTCCAGCTTAGCAAAAAGCAAATTGTCCATTAATAACTGTAATACCTCACGTACGCTCCGCCAATGAGACTCCAGATCAGGCGAATAAATCAGAATGTCATCCAAATACACAACCACATTTTTGCCGATTAAAGGTCTAAGGATGTCATTAATAAGATTCTGAAAAAATGCTGGAGCATTGGTAAGACCAAAAGGCATCACCAGATTCTCAAAATGACCCACAGGAGTGTTAAAAGCAGTCTTCCATTCATCACCCTCCTTCATGCGCAACAAATTGTATGCCCCCCGGAGATCACTTTTAGAGAACCATTTGGCCCCCACTAACTGGTTAAATAAATCAGGAATCAATGGCAGTGGGTAAGGATTGTGTACAGTAATTTTATTAATCTCACGAAAGTCCAGACAAGGACGTAAACCGCCATCTTTTTTTTTTACAAAAAAAAATCCAACAGCCACAGGAGACTTGGAAGGCCTAATGTGACCGGCGGCCAAGCTTGTCTGTATGTATTCCTCCAAAGCCTTTCTCTCAGGAATAGTAAGATTAAATAAACGACTTTTAGGAAGAGTCGCTCCAGGGACAAATTCAATGGTACAATCATAGTCTCTATGGGGAGGCAAAATTTGTGACTCCTCCTCAGAAAAAACTCTCCAAAAATCCTGAATAGGTACAGGTAATTCCCCTTTTTCCACCGCAGCAATACGTCCGTTACAACACTTGTCATAACACTTAGGGCTCCAAGACTTAATTTCATTGGTAGACCAATCCAGTACAGGATTGTGCAATTTTAACCAGGGTAACCCCAATATTACTGGAGAAGGCAAATTATCCAATACCACCAAATCCAAATTCTCTTGATGAATACCATTAATAGTGAGGGGAAAATCACAGACCTAATGAGTAACACTCTTCAAGGGAGAGCCATCGACAGAAACGACAGCAATAGGGGATGACAAAGTTTTAGGTTCTAATCTAAGTTTTTCCAAGAATCCCCCATCAATCACATTCAGAGTAGAACCACAATCCACAAATACCCGAAATTCAATTAATTCATCCTGAGCAGCAGTAGTGGCAGATAGGAATACTCCCTTAGAATTTAAACAGGCAATACGTGCATGACTGACCATTTTTTTTTTCTTTCTTCATACGAAGCACACAGTTCTTAATAAAATGACCAGAATTTCCGCAATAGAAGCACAAGCCTTCAGAAAGCCTGCGGTCTTTTTCCTGAGAGCGGGGTGCCATCGCCCCAATCTCCATCGGCTCTCCATTGTCAGCACAGACCCTCTCAGGACTCGGAGCTGACATAGCAGAGGATTTGCTCTCATTAACCCTTGCATGCAGTCTCCTGTCCACCCGTATAGCTAATTGCATTGCCTCCTGCAAGTTTTCAGGTGTGGGATAAGCAATCAGTAAATCCTTAACCCTTTCACCTAGCCATGCAAGAAACAAGCTTTTCAAAGCTGAATCGTTCCACCCCACCTGGACAGACCACCGACGGAAGTGAGAACAATATTTTTCCACATTACCTGATCCCTGCCTCAAACGTCTCAATTCAGACTCAGCAGATGAGACACGATCAGGATCATCGTACAACAAACCCAAAGCAGAAAAAAAGCTATCCACTGATCTAAAGCACGGATCACTAGGTTGGAGAGAGAAGGCCCATCCCTGAGGATCTTTGCGCAAAAGTGACATTATGAACCCTATGCGCTGTGATTCATCACCAGAGGATCCGGGTCTCAAACGAAAATACAATAAACAAGCATTTTTAAAAGAAAAAAAATCTTGTTGTTCGCCAAAAAATAAATCAGGCAGACATACCTTTGGTTCCACAAAATGTGCTCCAGAACAGCTACTCACGTGTTGTTGGAGCTTGGCCACCTCCAGAGAGAGTCCCTGCAAGCATTGAGCCAAATCTTGAACCGAGACCATGATGGAAAACTGGAGGTCTTTCCTTAGAGAAATTTTTTTTTTTTTTCTTTTAGGGCTGGACTTACTGTTATGATCTGCTACAGGGACTAAGGAAAGACAGGAGATCTGTCCCTACAACAGAACTAAACTAGACCCCTACGATGTAAGGGGAACCTGATCCTGCGATCAGACCCGCTAAAGTCCTCGGCTAGTCTGTACGAAGACCTATAGATGTGAGGGAGGGATCCCTACAAGAACTAGGGACTGGGATAAGTTGGACACCTCCTAGCAGAAATAGTAGCAGTCAAAGACAAACACACAACAAAAAGCATAGAGGTCAGAAGACCTAGCAAAACTAACAGAGAATGGCAACAGAGCACTAAGCTAGCTCAAGAGTAGTAAATACAATGAAGTCCAGCAAGGCCAGGAGGGCGGAGCCGGATTAAATAGGCAAAAATGGTCATGTGACCAGCAAACTAAAAAAAACCTAACAGGAGAGTTCTAACAAAGCCAAGTTAAAGGGGATATCCCACAAATAATAGTTCATTTTAATCAATAATTAATTTAATTAATAATTTCCACAACTGGATGTTTTAAAAAAAAAAAAAATGTTCCTGTGCTGAGATTATAAATATGCACCTGCTGTGTTCTGAGTAATGGCTTTGTCTGATCTTACAGGAACACTGTCTGATCCAGATGTGTAGTTAGGTTTTCTGGCACCAGGGGCAAAAATTCAGTTTGATGCCTCCCACCAAGCACATATTTGATTTGCAAACTTAGTCTCGTGCCAACAAGCTGCTCTCCCTAATTCTCTCAATGTTCAGGTAAAAACTTAGAGAAGCAGGAAGAGAAGCTAGTTGTCATGTGACTATAAGTGCTGAGCGAGCATGCTCGCCACTATTTGGTACTCACCTAAGCCTCACAGTGCTCGAGAAGTTCGGTGCTCGACGAGTATTTTTGGAATCCTCGGGCGGGAGCGCAGATCCCCGTCCCGCACTTTTGGCGCTGTTTAGACAGCCAATTAACTTGCATGGATTGCTTGCCAGTCACTGTAATGCAGTAGCCATGTTGATTGTGGCATTGCAGTGATTGGCTAGCCGCACAGCGTCATCGGGTCGATTTAAGATCTGAGACCGTATGCTCACCACAGTAGTTTATGGGAGGAAAAGACACTACATAGTAGACGAGCACACCTCCAGTATAGAAAAGTATGAAAAAAAGTTTATTGAACAAGACATGATAAAAACATTTAAAAAAAAGGCCGTATGCTCACCACAGTCTACTCTGGACACAGGCAGAGTAGGGAGAGGTGCTGCTTAGCGACAAAGAGAATTGGTGCTTGTTTCTGTGTGAGGTATTTCACAGCATTACAAATCTACACTAACAGTCCTTTTAACCCCTTAATAACATCTGACGTACTAATACGCGTCTGTGCCCTGGGACTTAAGAGCCAGACCCGTATTAGTACGTCATCGCGATCGCGCGCGCACACAGGCTGTGCGGGCGCGATCGCCGCCGGGTGTCAGCTGATTGTCACAGCTGACACCCGGTACTATGTGCAGGGAGCGGTCCTGCACCGTTCCCAGCACATTAACCCCCGCGATGCTGCGATCGAAGTCGATCGCGGCATTGCGGGGGCAAGGGGAGGTGATCGGCGATACTCACCTCCTCTTCCGGCTTCCAGCTCAGTCTGCAAAGGCTTCCCGGGTGTTGCCATGACGACCCGATGTCGTCATGACAACATCCGGGTCACCAGAGAGCAGGAAGATTGCTTGGACATGCGCAGTGCATCTCCAAGCAATCTTCACACTGTGCACTTCTGACAGCCTTCATGGCATAGGGATGGTGCTCCATTCCTGTGCCATGCAGGCGATCAGAAAAAAAAAAGTGAAAGTCCCAGAGTGGGACAAAGTAATAAAGTGTATAAACTGTGTGAAAGTGGAAAAAAAAAAAAAAAATGTGCAAAAATATTATAAAAAAATAAAAAAAATAATACACCAAAAATAAAAATATAATGTACCCATCAATAAATATTATTATAAAAAAAATAAAAAAAAAACAATAAAAGTACACATATTTGGTATCACCGCGTCCGGAACAACCTGACCTATAAAACTGTCCCACTAGTTAACCCCTTCAGTGAACACGGTAAAAAAAAAAAAAAAAAAAACGAAGCAAAAAACAATGCTTTATCACCATACCGCCAAACAAAAAGTGGAATAACACGCGATCAAAAAGACGCATATAAATAAAAATGATACCGCTGAAAACGTCATCTCGTCCCGCAAAAAACAAGCCGCCATACAGCTCCATCAGCCGAAAAATAAAAAAGTTATAGCTCTCAGAATAAAGCGATACAAAAAAATATTTTTTTCTATAAAATAGCTTTTATTGTGTATAAGCGCCAAAACATAGAAAAATGATACAAATGTGGTACCGCTGTAAACGTACTGACCCGAAGAATAAAGCTACCTCATTAATTTTACTACACGCGGAACAGAATAAAAAAAAAAAAAAAAAAAAAACAATTCCTGAATTGTTGGTTTTTGTTTATTCTGCCTCCCAAAAATCGGAATAGAAAGCGATCAAAAAATGTCACGTGCCTGAAAATGGCACCAATAACAACGTCAAGTCATCCCGCAAAAAACGAGCCGTCACATGACTGTCTGCCAAAATCTGGAAAATTATAGCTCTCAAAATATGGCGATGCAAAAACTAGATTTTACAAAAAATGCGTCTTTTAGTGTGTGACAGCTGTCAGTCATAAAAACCCCATATGATTCTGGCATTGCTGTAATCACACCGACCCGAAGAATAAAGTCGTCTAATCACTTATACCGCACAAGGAACGGCGTCAAAAATAAACTCTTGGGTTAGGATTGGGCTAGGGTTAGGGCTGGGTTTGGGGCTAGGGTTGTGCTGGGGCTAGGGTTGTGCTGGGGCTAGGGTTGTGCTGGGGCTAGGGTTGTGCTGGGGTTAGGGCTGGGGTTGGGGTTAGGGTTGGGGTTGGGGTTAGGGTTGTGATGGGGTTGGGATTTTTTTCAAAAGTAAGAAAAAAAGATGACGATATGGCGACTAGTGTTGAGCGCAAGTGCTCGCTACTTGAGTTTGCATCGGGTGCTCTGGTATGCATTGAGTATTGTGGGTATTTGAGTGACATGCTCGAGTCTCTGCCCTATATGCTTCGCAGCCAAAAAAACTTTACGGGGATTGCCTGCCATGCACGAGCGATCCCCGCATGTTTTTTTTTGGGTGTCTAATAACCGTGAAACATGCGGAGCAGGGACTCGAGCATGTCACTCGAGCACACGCTGTACATGGTGCATACCTGAGCACCCGATGCAAACTCAAGTAGCGAGCACTTGCGCTCAAGACTAATGACAACTTATTCAATATGATGACCTAATGTAAACAAATTCTGTGTCGTACCTCTGGGTTCAAAATGTTCACTATACACCTTAATAAAATCCTTGAGGGGTATAGTTTCCAAAATGGGGTCACTTGTGGGGGAGCTCCACTGTTTAGGCACATCACGGGTTCGCCAAACGCGACATGGTGTCCACTAACAAATTGAATGGAAAATCGGCTCAAATTGTTAGCGCACGCCATGTTGCGTTTGGAGAGCCCCTGTGTGCCCAAACATTGGAGCTCCCCCACAAGTGACCCCATTTTGGAAACTAGACCGCCCCAATGCACCTATCTAGATGCATAGTGAGCACTTGGAACCCCCAGGTGCTTCACAAGTTGATTCATAAAAATGAAAAAGTGTTTTTTTTTTCACTTTTTCATTTTTACGAATCAATTTGTAAAGCACCTGGGGGTTCCAAGTGCTCACTATGCATCTAGAAAGGTGCCTTGGGGGGTCTAGTTTCCAAAATGGGGTCACTTGTGGGGGAGCTCCAAAGTTTGGGCACAGAGGGGCTCTCCAAACGCAACATGGTGTCCGCTAACAATTTGAGCCTATTTTCCATTCAATTTGTTAGCGGATACCATGTTGCATTTGGAGAGTCCCTGTGTGCCCAAACATTGGAGCTCCCCCACAAGTGACCCCATTTTGGAAACTAGACCCCCCAAGGCACCTAGCTAGATGCACAGTGAGCACTTGGAACCCCCAGGCGCTTCACAAATTGATTCATAAAAATGAAAAAGTGTTTTTTTTTTTCATTTTTACAAATCAATTTGTGAAGCACCTGGGGGTTCCAAGTGCTCACTATGCATCTAGATAGGTGCCTTGGGGGTCTAGTTTCTAAAATGGGGTCACTTGTGGGGGAGCTCCAAAGTTTGGGCACACAAGGGCTGTCCAAACACAACATGGTGTCCGCTAATTATTCAAGCAAATTTTACAATCAAAAAGTCAAATGGCGCTCCTTCCCTTCCGAGCCCTGCCGTGCGCCCAAACAGTGTTTTTTCCCCACATATTGGGTATCTGTGTGCCCAGGGGAAATTGCACAACAAATTTTGGGGTCAATTTTTTCTTGTTATCCCTTGTGAAAATAAAAAAAATTGGGTCTAAAGTAACATTTTTGTGAAATAAGTGAAATGTTCATTTTTTTCTTCCACATTCAAAAAATTCCTGTGAAGCACCTGAAGGGTTAATAAAGTTCTTGAATGTGGTTTTGAGCACCTTGAGGGGTGCAGTTTTTAGAATGGTGTCACTTTTGGGTATTTTCTGTCATAAAGACCTCTCAAAGTGACTTCAAATGTGACGTGGTCCCTAAAAAAATGGTTTTGTAAATTTTGTTGGAAAAATGAGAAATCGCTGCTCAACTTTTAACCCTTATAGCTCCCTAACAAAAAAAAATTTTGGTTCCAAAATTGTGCTGATGTAAAGTAGGCATGTGGGAAATGTTATTTATTAACTCTTTTGTGTGACATATCTCTCTGATTTCAGGGCTTAAAAATTCAAATTTTGAAAATTGCAAAATTTTCAAAATTTTCGCCAAATTTCCGTTTTTTTCACAAATAAACGCAAGTGATATCGAAGAAATTTTTCCACAATCATGAAGTACAATATGTCACGAAAAAATAATCTCAGAATCAGGGGGATCCGTTGAAGCGTTCCAGAGTAATTACCTCATAAAGTGACAGTGGTCAGAATTGTAAAAATTGGCCTGGTCATTAACGTGCAAACCACCCTCGGGGCTTAAGGGGTTTAGGAGTAGGTCTCCTATACTGCTATTGCATATATGTTATATTACCCCCAGCGGCCTTCAATGACAAAACGCCAGCAGCCAGGACCTCCATGGTGTAGAGACAGTTCATGCCACGTGTCCAGCGTGCATACCACAATAGTTGTAAAGGCACAGAGGAATCACAGAGGACGCTGGTACGGTGGCAAGGGTAGTCCTTCAGCATCTTCCAAAACTTTTCCCTCCTTGACAGAGTAACTTGAGCGTCAGGGCCTGGGCACTCTAAGGGTTTGAGAAAACTGTCCCAGACCTTTGACAGCATTCCCCTGCCCCTGCTGCATCTTTCTTTCATCCTTCGCCTGTACTCCTTGGTTGTCCAAGAAGCTGTGACCTCTGCCACCAGCGTTGTCAGATGGGAATTTTTATAATAATTCTTCAACAAGGTCAATCTGGTACTACAACATACAACATAGGATTGGGTCTCCTTTACTGTTATTGCATATGCAGCAAGTTTAAGGGCTGCCAAAAATTATGACGCACTCCAATACCAATTTGAAGAGACGTAGCGGAGGGCCTCAGTTTACATGTATTTTGTATTATTAAGGAGTGCGTCTCCTATCCTGTTATTCCATATGCAGAAAGTTCAAGAGCAGCCAAAAAGTAGGACGCACTCCAATACCAATTTGAAGAGACATAGTGGAGGGTCTCAGTTAAAAATGTAATTTCTATTATTAAGGAGTGGGTCTCCCAGACTGGTAATGGCCATGCACTAAGTGCATGGTCTGAAAAACATTGACCCCTGGGGGGTGCACATATACAATATGTAAAGTTAGAGGTATGCCTCTAAAAATAGTTCCCACAGGCATCATAAACACCCTTAAAAAAATGATGCGGGTGTGGCATAATGGTCACCCTGGTGATATGGTGGTGGAAGATGAGGAGAAGGAAGCGAGCGACCTAAAATAGAAGAAATCCTGAAGCGTATACCCATGTTTGGGTGTGAAGGGTTGCATTGGAATAGACCCCCAAAAAATAAACACTGGATTTAACTTTATGTTCCACTGCTATTATCCGTTGGTGTTGAGAAGTCTGGCACAATCCAGCCCTTGCTAATTTTGATAAGACTCAGCCGGTCAGCATTTTCAATATACTGCCCCCGGCGGCACTAAAAACCCTCTCTGACAAAACGCTAGCGGCAGGGCTGGCCAGGACCTCCAAGGTATAGAGAGTCAGTTCTTGACACGAGTCCAGCTTGGACACCCAATAGTTGTAAGGCAAAGAGGAGTCACAAAGGATGCTGATGTGGTCACTAAGGTAGCCCTTGAGCATATTCCAAAACTTTTCCCTCCTTGTCAGAGTAACCCGCGTATCAGGGCCTGGGCACTGTCCCAGACCTTTGTTCCCCGCATCTGGTTTGTGTCTCCGTCACCTATACTCCTTGGTTGTCCAATGAACTGTGACCTCTGCCGCCAGCGTTATCAGATGGGAATATTCTAAATCCTTTTTGTACTGCAACATTTTATTAGACCTCTCCACCAAGGGAAGGAGAGATAGAAAGTGTGGGTCTAGAAGTTCTCCTTGTTGTGTGGGTCTAGATCCATACACACAGAAATCTATGTGCCATCAATACCCAGCAGCTTATGAACAATCTACCGTCATCTTTTCTCCCATCCTCTCCCTCTCCTGTCCAGACTCAGCATTGTCACACTATAACAACACATTGCAGAGTCCCCTGGATGAAGCAGCACCTGCTACATGCAGAATGACCCGGCATAGAAGGCAGCCCTGGCACAATATGCAAACATGTTTTCTCCAGCGCTGCTCAAGGTGCGCTGAGAGTCTGTGGAGAATATCATTTTCAGCAGAAGACTTCATCCACTATAAGTTCATGCTCAAAACTTACAACTCTGCTCTCCATCTAGCTAAACATGTTTACTTTACCATCTTCATCATATCTCTAGCCAACAATCCTAAACGACTTTTTGAAACCTTCTACTCCCTCCTGAGCTCTAAAGTACAGGCCCCGGTCACCAACCTAAGTGCTGACAGTCTGGCTACTTATTTCCTACAAAAAAATCAATCATATCCGTCAAGACAATTTTGCACAATGCCCTCAGAATCGGGATTTCTTTCTCTCTCGCACCTCAAGTTCACTTTCTATCTTCGAGCCTGTCACAGAAAAAAAAGTGACCAGACTCCTCTCTTCTTCTCGTCCTACAACCTGCAACAGTGACCCTATTCCCTCATATCTCCTTCAGTCCCTTTCCCCAGTTGTCAATACCCACCTAAAATATTTAACCTCGCTCTTTCTTTGGGTATCTTTCCCTCTTCATTCAAACATGCAATCATAATCCCTTTACTTAAAGAGCCATCCCTGGACTTGAACTGCGCTGCTAATTACAGACTGGTCTCTAATCTTCCTTTCATCTCTAAACTCCTGGAACGCTTGGTTCACTCCCATTTCATCTGCTATCTCTCAGATAGCAATCTTCTCGACGCTTTACAATCTAGTTTCCGCTCTTCACACTACTGAAACTGCCCTTACTAAAATCTCTAATGATCTACTAACAACAAAATCCAATGGTCACTACTCCCTGCTGTTTCTCCTGGATCTCTCTGCCGCATTTGACACTGTGGATCACCAGCATCTCCTCACTATGTCCCGCTCTATAGGCCTCAAGGAAACAGCTCTTTCTTGGTTCTCCTTCTATCTCTGACTGCTCCTTTACAGTATCTTTTGCCGGCTCTTCTTCTAACCTTCCCCTTACCATCTGGATTCATCAAGGCTCAGTCCTATGCCCCCTCCTCTTCTCTTTGTATAATGCCCCTATTGGACAAACCATCAGCAGATTTGGTTTCCAGCATCATCTCTTCATCTCTGCTGATGACACCCAATTATACACCTCTTCACCTGACATCACCCTCTCTCTAATACAAAATACCAGTGCTTGTCTTTCTGCTGTCTCTAACATCATGTCCTCTCTCTATGTGAATCTGTATCTCTCCAAAACTGAACTCCTTGTGTTTCCTCCCTCTACTAACCTACCAATACCTGACTTTGCAATTTCCTGAGGTGGTGCCAACATAACTCCCAAGCAGCACGCCCGCTGTCTTGGAGTCATATTTGACACACAACTTTCCTTTATTCCCCATATACAATCACCCACTCGCTCATGTCACCTTCACCTTAAAAACATCTCCAGAATCCGACCTTTTCTCACCTTTGATACTACAAAAACACATACTGTCGCTCTTATTCACTCTCGTTTGGACTACTGCAACTCTCTTCTAATCGGTCTCCCTCTAAACAAACTTTCTCCTCTCCAATCCATTCGGAATCCAGCTGATAGGGTTGTATTTCTATCAGGCCGCTTCACCGATGCCTCTACCCTGTGCCAGTCTTTGTACTCCTTACCCATTCACTAGAGAATACAAAACAAATTCATCTCTCTCACCCACAAAGCTCTACACAGTTCTGCACTGCCCTATATCTCATCCCTCATTTCTGTCTATCACCCTTCCTGTGCCCTCCGTTCTGCAACTGATCTAAGACTAATATACTCCTTAATCTGAACCTCACACCTCCGTCTCCAAGACTTCACTCGTGCCGCACCAGTTTGCTGCACTACCCCAAACGATGTGACTAATATCTAGTCCCCATGTTTTTAAAGATGCTTTAAAAACACATCTGACAAGCCTATCACCGCAACTCCACATACTCGGTACCCAATAGCACACAGTAACTGCACTTAGATAGATACTGGCTGATGACCATGTTCTACCTTTTGTGTCCCCCTATTTCCATATAGATTGTAAGCTTGCGAGCAGGGCCCCTCACTCCTCCTATAACTGTTGAATTGTGATACATTATATTGTTTTCATTGTCTGTACATGTCCCTACTTGTAAAGTGCTGTGGAATATGTTGGCACTATATAAATAAAAAAAAATTTTATTAAGTGTGACCAGCTAGTAATTATTGTTGCCCAAAATGCGTACAACGCGAGAATCACGGTAAAGGCAGCGGAACATAGAGTCAGCCATGTTTGCCAGACTGCCAAAAGCCAAGACTTTTCTATCACGACCAAGAGGATGACGGTCCATGCTCTCCTCCTCACCCTCCTCCTCAGGCCATCCACGCTGAACAGACGGTATGAATGTGGTGTGGGTAGTACCATCTGTAGCGCAGGAAACCAGCTGCTGTTACACCCAATCCGCATTGAGATGAGATGAGGCTGAGGTGTGTTGGATCACTCAGTATAGTGCCTTGCTCCATCTCACTGTGCTCTGCCTGTAATGACACCACTTTAATTGTGAGCAGCGGGCATTACAGTAGACAGAGAAGCAGGATGGTGGCGCTAATTATGGCGTTATCGCCACTCACCATCTTGGTGGATTCCTCAAAGTTTTGGAGGATGGCACAGATGTCAGACATCCATGCTGTTAGAACCTTGCTCTTAGTTTTTTTTTCCTTTGCTGGTCACATGACCTTGTTGGCCTATTTAAGCCTGCTCCGCCCTTCTGGCTTTGCTGGACTTCATTGTATATCTACTTTCTAGCTAGCCTGTGCTCTGTGTCTTGCTCTGTTAGTTTGCTTGGTCTACTGACCTCTATGTTCTATATATTTTGTTTGTTCGTCTGTCTGCTACTATTTCTGTTAGGAGGTGTCCCATATTCCTCCCAGTCCTTAGTACTTGTAGGGATTCCTTCCCCACATCTATAGGTCTCCGTACAGACTAGCTTAGGACTTTAGCAGGTCTGATCGCAAGATCAGGTCCCCTGTTACATCGTAGGGATTAAGCTGAGTTCTATCGTAGGGACAGATCTCATCTCTTTCCTTAGCTGTGGTAGCAGAACATAACAGTAAGTCCAGCCTGCAAATTCTCTAAGGAAAGATTTTTCTGTTCCATCATGGTGTCGGTTCAGGATTTGGTTCATCGCCTGCAGGGACTCTCTCTGGAGGTGGCCGAGCTCCGTCAGCACGTGAGTAACTGTCCTGGAGCACATTTCTTGGAGCCTAAGGTATGTTTGCCGGATTTATTTTTTGGTGAACACCGAGAATTTTTTTTCATTTAAAAATGCTTGCTTATTGTATTTTCGTTTGAGACCTAAGTCCTCTGGGGATGAATCCCAGCGCGTAGGGTTCATAATGTCACTTTTGCGCAAAAAGCCTCAGGAGTGGGCCTTTTCTTTGCAACCTAGTGATACATGCTTCAGATCAGTGGATAGTTTTTTTTCTGCTTTGGGACTATTATATGATGATCCTGACCGTGTCGCATCAGCTGAGACTGAGTTGAGACGTTTAAAACAAGGATCAGGTAATGTGGAAAAATATTGTACTCATTTCCGTCGTTGGTCTACTCAAACAGGGTGGAACGATTCTGCTCTGAAAAGTCTTTTTCTTGCTGGGCTCAGTGAAAGGGTTAAAGACCTGCTAATTGCTTATCCTACACCTGAAGATTTGCAACAGGCTATGCAATTAGCTATACGGGTGGATAGAAGACTGCGTGCAAGGGTTAATGAGAGCAAATCCTCTGCTATGTCAGTTTCTGGTTATGAGAATGTGTGTACTAACAGTGGTGAACCGATGGAGATTGGATCGGTGACACCTCGCTCTCAAGAAAAAGACCGTCGATTTTCTGAAGGCTTGTGTTTCTATTGCGGAAAATCTGGTCATTTGATTAAAGGCTGTGAGCTTCGTATGAAGAAAGAAAAAAAAATGGTCAGTCACGCCCGTATTGCCTGTTTAAATTCCAAGGGTATATTTTTAGCTGCTTCCACGATTGCTCAGAAAAAATTAATGGAATTTCGGGTATTTGTTGATTGCGGGTCTACTCTGAATGTAATTGATGGGGGATTCGTGGAAAGACTCAATTTAAAACCTGAACCTTTATCATCCCCCATTGCTGTGGTTTCTGTGGATGGTTCCCCTTTGAAGAATATTACTCTCAAGGTCTGTGAATTTCCTCTCACTATTAATGGTGTTCACCATGAGAAATTGGATTTGGTAGTTTTGAATAACTTGCCTTCTCCAGTAATATTGGGATTGCCCTGGTTAAAATTTCACAATCCTGTACTGGATTGGTCTACCAGTGAAATTAAATCCTGGAGCCATAAATGTTATGACAAGTGTTGTAACAGGCGTATTGCAGCTTTGGATAGGGGAGAATTGCCTGTTCCTATTCAGGATTTTTGGAGAGTTTTTTCTGAGAAGGAATCGCAGGTTTTGCCTCCCCATAGAGACTATGATTGTTCTATTGAATTTGTCCCTGGAGCGACTCTTCCTAAAAGTCGTTTATTTAACCTTACTATTCCTGAGAGGAAGGCTTTGGAGGAATACATACAGACAAGTTTGGCCGCCGGTCACATTAGGCCCTCTAAGTCTCCTGTGGCGGTTGGATTTTTTTTTGTGAAAAAAAAGGACGGCGGTTTACGTCCTTGTCTGGATTTTCGTGAGATTAACAAAATTACTGTACGCAATCCTTACCCACTGCCATTGATTCCTGATCTGTTTAACCAGTTAATGGGGGCCAAGTGGTTCTCTAAAATTGACCTTAAGGGGGCATACAATCTGTTGCGCATGAAGGAGGGTGACGAATGGAAGACTGCTTTTAACACTCCTGTGGGTCATTTTGAGAATCTGGTTATGCCTTTTGGTCTTACTAATGCTCCTGCATTTTTTCAGAATCTGATTAATGACATCCTTAGACCTTTGATCGGCAAAAATGTGGTTGTGTATTTGGATGACATTTTGCTTTATTCGCCGGATCTGGAGTCTCATTGGCGGAGCGTGCGTGAGGTATTACAGTTATTAATGGACAATTCGCTTTTTGCTAAGCTGGAGAAATGTGAGTTCGCTGTACAGAGAATTAGTTTTTTGGGCTACATTATCTCCAGCAAAGGTTTTGAGATGGATCCGGTTAAGGTTCAGGCTGTGCAGGAATGGCCTAGGCCTATTGGTTTGAAATCGATACAGAGGTTTTTGGGTTTCGCCAATTACTACAGAAAATTCATAAAAAATTTTTCTAGTATTGTCAAACCTCTGACTGATCTCACCAGGAAAGGTGCTGATGCTGTTCAGTGGTCTTCTGAGGCCATTGAAGCTTTTGTGTATCTCAAGGAGAGGTTCACCTCTGCTCCCATCCTTATGCAGCCTGATGTTACTAGGCCGTTTTTGGTTGAGGTTGATGCTTCCTCTGTGGGGGTTGGCGCAGTATTGTCTCAGGATAACGGGGATGGATTACATCCCTGTGCCTTTTTTTCAAAAAAATTTTCGGATACTGAACTGAATTACGATATTGGTAATCGGGAATTATTGGCTATTAAACTCGCATTTGAACACTGGCGCCACTTCTTGGAAGGTGCGGAATTTCCCGTTCAGGTTCTTACGGATCATAAAAATCTGATATATCTTGATGCTGCCAAGCGCCTGAATGCCCGTCAGGCTAGGTGGGCACTGTTTTTCTCGCGGTTTAATTTCTCCGTTACTTACAGTTATATGAAAAAGTTTGGGCACCCCTATTAATCTTAAGCTTAATGTTTTTTAAAAATTGGTGTTTTTGAAACAGCTATTTCAGTTTGATATATGTAATAACTGTTGGACACAGTAATGTTTCTGCCTTGAAATGAGGTTTATTGTACTAACAGAAAATGTGCAATCTGCATTCAAACAAAATTTGACAGGTGCATAAGTATGGGCACCCTTATCATTTTCTTGTTTTAAACACTCCTACCTACTTTTTACTGACTTACTAAAGCACTTTTTTTGGTTTTGTAACCTCATTGAGCTTTGAACTTCATAGCCAGGTGTATGCAATCATGAGAAAAGCTACTTAAAGTGGCCACTTGCAAGTTGTTCTCCTGTTTGAATCTCCTCTGAAGAGTGGCATCATGGGCTCCTCAAAACAACTGTCAAATGATCTGAAAACAAAGATTATTCAACATAGTTATTCAGGGGAAGGATACAAAAAGCTGTCTCAGAGATTTAACCTGTCAGTTTCCACTGTGAGGAACATAGTAAGGAAATGGAAGAACACAGGGACAGTTCTTGTTAAGGCCAGAAGTGGCAGGCCAAGAAAAACATCAGAAAAGCAGAGGAGAAGAATGGTGATATCAGTCAAGGACAATCCTCAGACCACCTCCAGAGAGCTGCAGCATCAAATTGCTGCAGATGGTGTCACTGTGCATCGGTCAACTATACAACGCACTTTGCACAAGGAGAAGCTGTATGGGAGAGTGATGCGAAAGAAGCCGTTTCTACAAGCACGCCACAAACAGAGTCGGCTGAGGTATGCAAAAGCACATTTGGAGAAGCCAATTTCTTTTTGGAAGAAGGTCCTGTGGACTGATGAAACCAAGATTGAGTTGTTTGGTCATACAAAAAGGCGTTATGCATGGCGGCAAAAAACCACAGCATTCCAAGAAAAATACTTGCTACCCACAGTAAAATTTGGTGGAGGTTCCATCATGCTTTGGGGCTGTGTGGCCAATGCCGGCACCGGGAATCTTGTTAAAGTTGAGGGACGCATGGATTCCACTCAGTATCAGCAGATTCTTGACAATAATGTTCAAGAATCAGTGATAAAGTTGAAGTTACGCAGGGGATGGATCTTTCAGCAAGACAATGATCCAAAACACCGCTCCAAATCTACTCAGGCATTCATGCAGAGGAACAATTACAATGTTCTGGAATGGCCATCCCAGTCCCCAGACCTGAATATCATTGAACATCTGTGGGATCATTTGAAGAAGGCTGTCGATGCTCGGCGACCATCAAACTTAACTGAACTGGAATTGTTTTGTAAAGAGGAATGGTCAAAAATACCTTCATCCAGGATCCAGGAACTCATTAAAAGCTACAGGAAGCGACTAGAGGCTGTTATTTTTGCAAAAAGAGGATCTACTAAATATTAATGTCACTTTTCTGGTGAGGTGCCCATACTTATGCACCTGTCAAATTTTGTTTGAATGCAGATTGCACATTTTCTGTTAGTACAATAAACCTCATTTCAAGGCAGAAACATTACTGTGTCCAACAGTTATTACATATATCAAACTGAAATAGCTCTTGCAAAAACACCAATTTTTAAAAAACATTAAGCTTAAGATTAATAGGGGTGCCCAAACTTTTTCATATAACTGTACATCCCTGGTACTAAGAATGTTAAGGCGGATGCCTTGTCTCGCAGTTTTTCTCCCATAGTCGGTGCTGAGAAAGAGGAGAACATTTTACAAGAAGGTGTTGTGATAGCTGCTTTGGACTCCGTTTTGGAAAATGAGATTCTTAAAGCACAGGAGAATGCCCCTTCTAACACTCCTCATGGGAGGTTGTTTGTGCCTGGGACCTTTAGGAGAGATTTGTTTGTTGAGTGTCACGAATCTCGGTTGGCAGGTCATCCCGGAATCTCTGAGACCAAGAGACTTGTGGGTCGCAGTTTTTGGTGGCCTGGATGGCAGAAGGAAGTCATTAAGTGGGTGCGTCAATGTACTATATGTGCTAGATCTAAGTCCTCACATACTCCTGCTGCGGGGTTGCTTTGTCCTTTGGAGGTTCCCAGTGCTCCTTGGACACATTTGGCTATGGACTTTATAACTGACCTTCCCCCCTCTGAGGGTTTTACTGTCATCTGGGTGGTCGTGGACCGTTTTAGCAAGATGTGTCACTTGGTTCCCTTTGTCAAACTGCCCTGCGCTAAAACTCTCGCTAAGGCCTTTGTCAAGGAAATTGTCAGACTTCATGGCGTTCCTACTGACATTGTTTCTGATAGGGGTCCTCAGTTCGTGGCTCGTTTTTGGCGTGCCTTTTGTGACAGGTTGGGAGTTCATTTATCGTTCTCGTCCGGATATCATCCTGAATCTAATGGCCAGACAGAAAGGAAAAACCAGGATGTTGAGCAGTTCTTGCGTTGTTTTGTGACAGACAATCAAGAGGGGTGGTCTGAGTTTCTGCCACTTGCTGAATTTGCTCTGAACAATCATACATCTTCTTCTGCTGGTTGTTCGCCTTTTTTTTGTTGTTCTGGGAGACATCCGTCGTTTGGGTCGTTCTCCAAGTTGGGATCTGCCGTGCCTGAGGAGGAGAATTTTTCCGGTGATTTGGAGAGAGTTTGGACGGATGTGCGTGGTAATCTTCAGGAGGCCAACAGAAAATCGAAGGACTACTTTGATAGGAAACGACAGGAGGTTTTGTTCGCTGTTGGTGACATGGTTTGGTTGTCCTCTAGGAATCTGCGGTTGAGGATTCCTTCTAAGAAATTGGGTCCCAAGTTTGTAGGGCCCTTTAAGGTGCTTCAGGTTGTCAACCAATCTACTGTTAGGTTGGAGGTTCCTACCTCCTGGAGAATTAATCCGGTATTTCATGTCTCTCTGTTGAAAAAAGCTGTTGTTTCGGATTGTGACGCCTCTGCCTCTGTTCCTCCGGTGGTGGAGGACGGGGAATATGAAATTTCTCGCATCCTTAACTCTAGACTGTATAGAGGTAGTTTGCAGTATCTAGTGGCCTGGAAAGGTTTCGGACCCGAGGATAACTCTTGGGTGAGGTCGGATGATGTTTCCGCGTCCAGACTTATCAGAGCGTTTCACAGGAGATTTCCTGATAAGCCTGGTCCTAGGGGATCCGGAGGATCCTCTTAGAAGGGGGGGTACTGTTAGAACCTTGCTCTTAGTTTTTTTTTCCTTTGCTGGTCACATGACCTTGTTGGCCTATTTAAGCCTGCTCCGCCCTTCTGGCTTTGCTGGACTTCATTGTATATCTACTTTCTAGCTAGCCTGTGCTCTGTGTCTTGCTCTGTTAGTTTGCTTGGTCTACTGACCTCTATGTTCTATATATTTTGTTTGTTCGTCTGTCTGCTACTATTTCTGTTAGGAGGTGTCCCATATTCCTCCCAGTCCTTAGTACTTGTAGGGATTCCTTCCCCACATCTATAGGTCTCCGTACAGACTAGCTTAGGACTTTAGCAGGTCTGATCGCAGGATCAGGTCCCCTGTTACATCGTAGGGATTAAGCTGAGTTCTATCGTAGGGACAGATCTCCTCTCTTTCCTTAGCTCTGGTAGCAGAACATAACACATGCTCACTCATCAGGTCTTATGAGTGGAGGCTGACCTGAATATCAATGGGCGTGTTGAAGCTGGTACTCAACAACTGCCCTCTGCTGCCCACAAATCATTCCCAACATATGCAACCAATGTGTGGTGACATCACTTACCAGTTGGTGAGCTGGAAGCTGCAAACGCTGCTTAAGTACGGCAAGGGCTGCGGAAACTGTTGCTGACTTTCTGAAATGGGCACACATGTGCGTACTTTCACAAGCAGCTCAGGCAGATCCAGGTAGGTTTTGCAAAACTGCTGAACTACTATGTTGAGCATATGGGCCAGGCATGGTATGTGTGCGAGGTTGCCAAGCCTCAGAGCAGCCACCAGGTTCCGGCCATTGTTACACACGACCATGCCTGGCTGTAGGTTCAGTGGTGAGAACCACAGATCATCCTGCTGTTACAGCTTTCAACAACTCTGCAGAGGTGTGTGCTTGTCAACTAAGCATACTGTCCAGCTCATTGTTATTGTAACCCCAAAAAGATACAGCAAATTATGTGCTCTCAAATCCAAATGACCCAATCCCTTCTGAGCCCCACAGTGTGACTAAACCACATATAGCATCCATGTTTTTGGCAGGGGTATAATTTACAAAATTGGGTCACTGGAGTTGGAATTCTTCTCTTCTAATACTTAGGGGCTTTGTACATGAAGTAAGCAAACAATTCAAAGAATATCAGCGCTCGAAGAGGCAAATAGCGCTCCTTCTCTTCCGATTCTCACCGTGTGGCTATGCAGTACTGTACAGCCACATCTGGGGTATTGCCACATTCAGCAGAAATAGTGTGACAAATTTTGGTGCCAATTTTACCCATTTCCTCTTTTTAAAATGTAAAATCTGGGGTTGAAACAAAATTTTTGTGTTAAAAATGTTATTATTCTTTCTTCACCACCGAACGGTATAAATTTTTGTGAGGCTCATATGGCGTCAATATGATCAGTGCACCCCTAGATGAAATAATTGAAAAGTGTAGCATGTAAAATGACATCACTTATAGGGTTGTTCTACTGTTCTGACACCTCAGGGGCTCTGCCAATGTGACATGGCACCCTCAAACTATTCCAGCAAAATCTGTTGTGCAATTTCTCATGCATGTGCCAATATGGCGCTCCTTCCCTTCTGAGCTTTGCACCTTGCCTCAAAAGTAGTTTTGCCCCGCACATGGGGTATTGGCAAATGCATGAGAAATTGCACAGCAAATTTAGGGTCCATTTTCTCCTGCTACCCTTGTGAATAAAAAAATTGGGGCTAAAAGATAATTTTTGTGGAAAAAATTTGATTTTATTTATTTTCTCTGTTCTACGTCATAAACTTCTGTGAAGCATCTGGGGGTTCAAGGTGCTCACCACACATCTTCATAAGTTCCTTGTGGGGTTTAGTTTCCAAAATGGGGTCAACTGTGGGGGCTATGCACTGTTTAAGCACATAAGGGGCAATCCAAGTGCACCATGGCGTCCACTCTCAATTCCAGCAAATTTTGCATTCAAAAAGTCAAATGTTGCTCCTTCCTTTCCGATCCCTGCAGCGTACTCAGGAAAAATTGCACAACAATTTTTGGGGTACATTATCTCTTGTTACAATGTTAAAATAAAAAGATTGGGTCTAATGTATTTTTTTTGTGAAAGAGTAAAAAGTTAATTTTTTCCTTCCACATTGCTTCAGTTCCTGTGAAGCACCTGAAGGGTTAATAAACTTCTTGAATGTGGTTTTGAGCACCTTGAGGGGTGCAGTTTTTAGAATGCTGTCACTTTTGGGTATTTCTGTCATACAAACCTCTCAAACTCACTTTAAATGAGATGCGGTCCCTAAAAAAATAGTTTTATAAATTTTGTTGGAAAAATTAGAAATCGCTCATCAACTTTTAACCCTTATAACTTCCTAACAAAAAAAAAATTCTATTTCAAAAATTGTGCTGATGTAAAGTAGACATATGGGAAATGCTATTTATTAACTATTTTGCATGACACAAGGGCTCTTTCACACGTCAGTGTCTCCAGTGTGTGTAGTGACAGCTTTCACACGCATCGGAGACACATACACAAGCAGATGACCAAATGAATGGGTCTGCGCACATGTCAGTGTTTCCACAGACCGTGACCGTGGTCAAAACACATTGACATGTCCGTTTTTTTTCGCGCTGCACAGACCACAAAACGTCCCACACTGATAAGGATGACATCAGTACTGGCGCCTGGGAATCAGTGTACAGTTAGTGCTATTCTCAAGCACCGGATGCTGAATGCTGTCCTCATCATAGTTCCCTGCTTGTGCTGCGAGATACGCCAGCAGGGGACAATGATGAGTGTAGTATTCTGTTCCCTCTGTGTCCTGGTGTAAAAAATAAAATAAAAAATCCTTATACTCACAGAGATGTCCCCCACTGTAATTCATGTGTCCGCTCATGCCAAGGAGTCAAGGTAAATGACTCGCTCCAGTGAGCAGGCCCCGGTCCTTAAGGGGTTAAAGGGAATCTGTCACCAGTAGGGATGAGCGAGCACTAAAATGCTCATTGCTCGGGTTCAGCAAATTGTAATGCTCAGGAGCTTGACCCGGGCAATGGGTCCAATGTATGTCTATGGGAAACTGAAGCATTTTTCCAGAGGTCTGCAGGGAGCCTAAAAATTCCCCAAATCTATGGGAACAGCATGGGGAAGACCCCTGGAAGCATCTCTGACTCCCAGGTTACTGCTGTGAACAATGTTGTCAGAGTATTTTGCCACTTTTACAGGGTCACAATAAAACATACAAAAACTAAACCAAAGTGGATTTTCATGGGAAAAATGTTAAAGATCATCCTTTCCATTATAATGACTTGTATATAAAGTAAAATACACTGCTCAAAAAAATAAAGGGAACACTCAAATAACACATCCTAGATCCGAATGAATGAAATATTCTCATTGAATACTTTGTTCTGTACAAAGTTGAATGTGCTAACAACAAAATCACACAAAAATCACCAATGGAAATCAAATTTATTAACCAATGGCGGCATGGATTTCGAGTCACCCCCAAAATTAAAGTGGAAAAACACACTATAGGCTTATCCGACTTTGATGTAATGTCCTTAAAACAAGTCAAAATGAGGCTCAGTATTGTGTGTGGCCTCCACTTGCCTGTGTGACCTCCCTACAACACCTGGGCATGCTCCTGATGAGGTTGCGGTTGGTCTCCTGTGGGATCTCCCCCCAGACCTGGACTAAAGCATCCGCCAACTCCTGGACAGTCTGTGGTGCAACGTGACATTGGTGCATGGAGCGAGACATTATGTACCAGATGTACTCAATCGGATTCAGGTCTGGGGAACAGGCGGGCCAGTCCATAGCTTCAATACCTTCATCTTGCAGGAACTGCTGACACACTCCAGCCACATGAGGTCTGGCATTGTCCTGCATTAGGAGGAACCCAGGGCCAACCTCACCAGCATATGGTCTCACAAGGGTTCTTCATCATCCACCACCTCGTCTTCGATTTCCGCACTCTGGTCCTCCTGCTGACTTTCTGGCAATTGTGTCTCATCATCATCCTCCTCTTGTGACAGTAATTGCACTCTCCCACCGTCGCCTTCGTGTGACCGTGGCTGCTTAAATATGTGGGCATCGCTACATGCGATCTCCTCTTGCCCGCTTGAAGCTGGCCGGAAGAGAGGCCCGAATCTATAAATGGAAAAGTGAACAGCTCTTCAGAGTGTCCAAGTGTGAGATCATTTGTCTTCGGTCACTCGGCATGGTGGGAGGAAGGAGGATCAGGGTGAGGAATTTGCGGTCTCACTACTGAGACTTGACCATGTGGAAGAGAGGATGGTGGTGGTGGCAAAGTCACTGAAAGCATTATCTGCTATCCAACCAACAACCTTTTGACACTGCTCTGGGTTCAATAGTGGAGTGCTGCAGTACCCTAGTAATTGGGACAGGAAGGTCGGGAAACAAGATTCATATCCCGTGAACTTTTCCACATTTTTTTCACATCTCCCCCACAAAATTAAATATATTTTATTTGCATTTTATATGCTATACCAACACAAAGTAGAAAGTATTTGTGAAGTGCAAGGGAATGTGCACACGTTAAGTATTTGGAGCAGAAATTTCTGCACCTCTTGGCAGGAAAGACACGTCATCAAAGACTTGCTTTTTTGCGGTGTTTTTTACATGAATTTTTTGGTGCAGATTTTTTCCAAACTCAGTAGAATGAGTGAAATCTGCAGCAAAAAGCTGAAAGAATTGACATGCTGCAGATTTAAATCTGCCCCGATCTCTGCAAGTCACAAATACGGTGGCATGTAAAAGTTTGGGCACCACTGGTCAAAATTACTGTTTTTGTGAACAGTTAAGCAAGTTGAAGATGAAATGATCTCTAAAATGCCTAAAGTTAAAGATGATGGATTTCCTTTGTTTTTTAGGCAAAATATATATTATCATATTTTACATTTTAAAAATTACAAAAAGGTAAATGGTCCAATGTAAAAGTTAGGGCACTCTGAATGGTTAGTACCTAGTAGCACCCCCTTTTGCAAGTATCACAGCTTGAAAACGCTTTTTGTAGCCAGTTAAGAGTCTTTCAATTCTTGTTTGAGGGATTTTCATCAATTCTTCCTTGGAAAATTCTTCCAGTTCTGTGAGATTCCTGGGTTGTCTTGCCTGCACTGCTATTTTAAGGTCTAACCACATATTTTCAATGATGTTCAGATCAGGGGATTGTGATACCTTCAGCTTGCGCCTTTTGAGGTAGTCTATTATGGATTTTACCCTGTGTTTAGAATCATTATCCATTTGTAGAAGAAA